>NW_027411644.1:109023476-109173589 GCF_047663935.1 Musca autumnalis
TGGCTAGGCCATATCATGAGAATGAGCGATGATGAACCCGCTAAAAAGGCGTATGAATACATGCTACATGGCGGTGCACGCAGAATCGGCAGGCCTAAGCTTCGATGGAGCATACAAGTGGATGAAGAAATGAAAAGGTGCGGTACTCCAGAAAGTCAAGCGAAAAACAGAGAGGAATGGAGATCTTTTCTTAGTTCGGTCTATGGAACAAATGTTCTGTAATGGCCAACTAAGTAAGTAAGTAAGAGGATTTTAGCTACATTTTGACACCGAACTAGCTGAAATTTTACATTTTATGTTCCAAATGACCAATAAATTTCTTAACTAAAAATTTTCAGGATGGATCCACGTTTTGGTATAGCATCCATATAAGATTATCTCCAGATATAAAGTATTTTGAGGCTTTTCTGACCAAATTAGCTGCAATTTGACATTTAGTGTTACCAATGACCAAAAAACTTCTCTACCAAAAATTATAAACATAGGTCCACGTTTTTTTTTATAGTTATAATTAAATATAATTATAATTAAAATATTTTGTAGATTTTAGCTAAATTTTTGACCGAACTAACTGTAATTTTACATTTAAGGTTCTCAGTGGTTTCGAAATTTCTTCACCAAAAATCATCAATATAGGTCCATGTTTTGGAATAGCCCCCATATAACGGTACCCTGAGATTTTCGGTAATTTGAGGATTTTAGCTGCAATTTTAGCCGAACTAGCTGTAATTTGATGCCTGTATTTTTCTGCGGTCCGAAACTTCTCCAACAAAAATCACCCACATAGGTCTATTTTCGGTATATCCCGCATATAAAGGTACCTACAGATTGAAAACATTTTTACATAAATTTTATGACCATATTTGGGGTATCCATGGTCGAACAATTTCTACACCTAACAGGAAACTAATTATTTCACTTTAGCTCAGAATATTTTAAGGCGGAGGGTATAAACAGTTCGGCCCGTCCGAACTTAATGTTTTTAACTTGTTTAATTTTATATGGGAGTTACACAAAGTGGTAGACCGGTATATTTCATATTTCAACCTAATCTATGTCCGGAAGAGATAATACGATTTGCATGGACAGAGCCCAAATTGTCTGAAACTTGTTTCGTCCAAACATACTTGGGGGTCCCAGACCCTTAATTTCCGTGAGGCTCGTTTTTTATCGTCTCAATACGTATATACTCTCGTTAGTCTATGGGCGAAGGGTATACAAATTTCGAAGGAACCCTACTGCCATACGTTGATTATACCATCAGCATTTATGCTAACGGGGGTATATATACTTTCATACGGGCAAAATGTGCCGCATCGAAATAATGGTTTTAGACCCCAAGTATGTTTGGACGAAATCCGTTTCAGACAATTTGGAGACGATTTAGCCATGTCCGTCAGTCTGTCTGGCTGGCTGGAGCGCACGATAACTCTCGAACGGATCAACCGATTCGGGCCAAATTTTGGCTTTTCTCCAAACTTAGTTTAAGTTCGAAGATGGGTTATATCGGTCCACTCCTTCCGGTACCTCCACCACAAAAGTTCGGAAAATTTGTGCGCACGATAACTTGTGAAGGGTGTAACCGATTTGATCCATACTCTGCACATCGTGAAATTTCTACCTGATTTATATGAGGTTCCAATATGGACTCAATCGGTCCACTCCTTCGGGTACCTCGCACACAAAATTTCGGATAAGTTCAGTTTAGGGCCTGCCCTGGAATCCATTTGATTTTTTTGCAACAACATTTATTTATTGCCCCCCATACGACGGTACAAGTTTCATCAGGGGCAAGTCCATACTTCCTGAGGAAATAGCCGGAAAGTGCAAAAACCCCTATGATACCGTGTGTAGTGGTTGGAGCTCATGATAACTCTCGAACGGATATGTCGATTCGGGGAAAAATTTGGCCTTCGTAAAATTTTGTCCAAACTTAGTTTAAGTTCGCAGATAAGCCATATCAGTCCACTCCTTCAGGCACCTCCCCCACAAAAGTTCAAAAATGTTCGGAAACATTTTGCGCACGATAACTCTTTAAGGGAGTGAACGATTTGGTCCGTAGTTTACACACCCTAATATATCTACCAAATATAGATCAGGTTCGAATATGGACTATATTTGTCCACTCCTCCCACACAAAATTTCGGATAAGTTCACTTTAAGATCTGCTCACGAATCACTTTGATTTTCGTTGAAGAAACTTGCATCCGCTGCCTTAATTATGACGGTAAAAGATTTGCTGGGGCAAGTCCATACTCAAGAAGTATGGAACATACCGAAAGGTGTAAAAAACCCTATGGCACCATATGTAGTGGCTTGAGGGCACGATAACTCTCGAACTGATCAACCGATTTGGTTTAAAATTTCGCCTTCGTCATATTTTATCCAAACTAAGTTTCAGTTCAGTTACCTTGTAGAGACCAGCAAGGTAATTTGGTAACTGATACAGATAGTGTACTCAGGATATGGAAAGAACATTTTTCAAATCTGTTGGTATCCAATAGCAGCGAAGACGACGAAGATACCACAGTCCCAATCCCAGAAGATGGTATTGAATGTATACCGCCCAGCCAAGATGAGGTAAAGACAGCAATAAATCGGCTGAAGAATAATAAGGCAGCAGGGGCCGATGGCTTACCAGCCGAGCTGTTCAAAACCGGAGGCGACACGCTGATAAGGTGTATTCATCAGCTAGTTAGCACCATCTGGCAGGAAGAACGAGTACCCGACGATTGGAACCTGAGTATCCTGTGCCCCGTCCACAAGAAGGGAGATAAGACTGTATGCTCTAACTATAGGGGCATAAGTCTACTCCCTATTGCCTACAAGATCGTGTCAGGGATATTGTGCGAACGACTAAAGCCAATGGTCAACGAGATTATTGGACCATACCAATGCGGCTTTAGACCTGGCAAGTCCACCATTGACCAGATATTTACCCTGCGGCAAATCCTGGAGAAGACCCAAGAGATGCAGATCGACACCTACCACCTTTTTGTCGATTATAAAGCAGCCTTCGACAGTCCGCTGCGCTCAAAGGTATTCCAAGCCATGTCTGAATTTGGTATTCCCGCAAAGCTCATCCGGCTTTGTAAAATGACTTTAACTGACACGAGGTCCTCAGATAAAATAGGAAAGAACCTCTCCGAAGAGTTTGGTACCAAAAGAGGTTTCAGACAAGGAGACAGCCTTTCGTGTGACCTCTTCAACATCCTGCTAGAAAAGGTTATACGAGAGGCAAACGTCAAAAGAAGTGGCACAATCTACACCAATAGTCACATGTTACTTGCTTATGCTGATGATATAGACATCATGGGTCGATCAGTAAAAGAAGTAACTGATACCTTTATAAAGGTCGAAGGAGAATCTGCTAAAGTGGGTCTGGCGGTAAACGGTGAGAAGACCAAGTTGATGGTGTCGACGCGCAATGCGTCCATTGAGCTCGGACCGACTGTGGAAGTTGGTTCCTATAATATTGAGGTAGTAAAAGACTTCGTCTACCTCGGCACCTCCGTCAACACAACAAACGACATCAGTTGTGAAATAAAAAGAAGAATTGTATTGGCCAACAGATGCTACTTTGGATTAAGTAAGCAGTTTAAAAACAAAGCCACATCTCGTCAAACAAAAATAACGCTCTACAAAACACTGATACTACCCGTGCTGATGTATGGCTCCGAAGCCTGGGTACTTGCGCAAGCAGACATGGCAGTGCTTGGTGTGTTTGAGAGAAAAATTCTTCGAAAGATCTACGGACCAATCTGCGTTGACGGTGAATATCGACGTCGCATGAACCACGAGCTGTATCTGCTATACAACGACATCAATATTGTTAAACGTATCGAGATGCAGCGATTGCGTTGGCTAGGCCATATCATAAGAATGAGCGATGATGAACCCGCTAAAAAGGCGTATGAATACATGCCACATGGCGGTGCACGCAGAATTGGCAGGCCAAGGAATAGATGGCGCAAACAAGTGGATGATGAGATGAAAAGGCGCGGTATTCCAGAGTGCAAAGCAACAAATAGAGAGGAATGGAGATCTCTTCTTAGTTCGGCCTATAGAACAAATGTTCTGTAATGGGCCAGCTAAGTAAGTAAGTTTCAGTTCAGAAATGGACAATACCGGTTCACAACTTCCGTTACTCCCCGTTAATTAAAAAATATAACTAAAAATGGTATGCACGATATCTCTAGAACGGGGCAACCAATTTGGTCCAAATTTTGGATCTTATAATCTCCCATGGATATCCTAATATTTTGTCCAAATTTAGTTTAACTTCTAAAATGGCCCATATCGGTCCTGTCCTTAGCGTACCTCCATCGCAAAAGTTCAACATTCGTGTCTAAGTGCAGTCTAGGATCTGTTCGAAGATCCTTTGGCAATGTGTACCGATGCTGTTCGTCTTGGTCCTGTTTACGGCGATATTATGTTTTCCGTGGACATGTTCAAATGTCCAAAAAGGGTCAGAAAATTCTGAAAAGACCCTAAATACATTCGATCTGTCCGTAGATGAAAGTTTCAATTCACATAAACTGAGGGTATATCTCTGTCGGCAAAGCCGACTGATACTTTTTTACTTGTTTTATTTAAAGAATTTTTATGGAATGGTAATTTCCCGCCTGTTTATATTTTATATGATCGACAGGGAGTATAATTTTATCGAAAAACCCCACGGATCTTTTTTTAATATTTAAGGATGCTATAATATCATAAATAGCCGATCATATTTCCGTTGGGATTTATGTCAAGCCTTTACAGATTTATTTTAATTATTCCGCCCTATTATTCTGAGTTTTTTTGTTTTGCACGGCTGCAATCCGTAATACCGATTCTCTCATATGTGTATATGAAATGATTTTACATTTGTGTCTGTGTCATGCATTGTAATTCAAACAACATTCATTATTTTCCTGCTAATCCACACAAAGCCCCTCGGGACGTATTATTAATATTTATGTATTAAATATACACAAACCACGGTGCGTATGATTAATAATAATTCCTTAAGCGTATGCATAATTTATCATTCGCATACGCGAAAAGGGGTTATTGTTTCATATGAGTGTGTGTGTGTATGAATGGAATCATTAATATTCAATGTTTAAATATAATAAAAATGTTGTTTAGGGTTAGATGGAGAGTAAGGATGAATACATTGTTCCCATTCCTTGATAAAATGCGTTTGCTATTCTTTTCAACACAACTGCCAAGCGTTAGTTGTTATTTTATTTATGACCGTATTTAAGTTTATTGCTAGTTTCCTCATTTGTTTTGGGCTTTGCACCGGCAGTTTTAACTAAATATTAAGCCAAAGCCAGTCGCAACAAGATGGAGAAAACTATACTACCTCTGCTCCTAGTTCACAACAATGGAAGAAAATCAGAGTTGTTGGTGAAGTGTAGTTCTCTTTTAGTTTTCCTAAACTAGTTGCCACACTTATATTTTATAGTTTGTAGGAAAGTGTGTGTGTGTGTCTTTTCACTAAGTCATACCATCCGGCATTGTTGTTATATATTTGTTGTTGTTGTGTCTTGTCCGTGTGTTTGTTTATCTGTTCCGGGTTATCTGTTAGTTTTAGAATTGTTTGGTTGGTTAAGTTTTTGGGTTTTAGGGGTTTTAAATTTAGATTTTGGGTCCTTTGTTTCTGTTTTTGTTTTTTTTTTTTTCTGTTTTTGGATTTATGCTATGTGGTTTTGTTCGCATGGTTGATTTGTAGGTTTGATATAAATAGTTCCCATGAAAATATAAAAATAAAAGTTATTTTTAGTCGACACATTTGTAATGTGTCTAACTTGTTAACTGCAAAACCACTCGCACACACACTCTTCATATGGTCATTGAAATGAAAACGTATTTACACACACACACTCACATGAATTAAACTAAACAAAAGCCAATTACAAGTCATGAACAAACAAACCAAAGGTGAATGTAAATATTTAAGGATCGATGGTGTGTGAAAGGAGGCCATGGGCTTTCTAAAGTGGTCGGCATGGAAATTATGATGACTATGAAAATAATAAAAATTTTGAGTGTATAAAACAATTACATTAAAATGTAAGACGACAACAAACGTGGATTTTTAAAGAATATTTTTACAACAACGTGAATTTTTTAAAGAATATTTTTTACGACAACATGAATTCTTTAAAGAATATTTTTTCCAATAAAATGAATTTTTAAACATGAAGCAATCCATATTTCAATAATTACACTTTAATGCCCTCAACATTTCAATAGTAACAATATTCATAGTTTTGTACCTTTGTCATTGTGAGTTTGTAAATATTCCAATTCCCCATTGTGATTGATTCATTGTATTTTAAAGTTAACTGACAGAATGCAACTATGTAAATAATTTATTCTACTACTCTTGTAAAACAACCCATTAATTACTACTTTCGATATACCATTTTATGCAACTGTAAACTATTAACGCCCTACTATTTCTTCTCACGATTAGTACTTAGGCTAGAACAAAATTCAATAAAATCGCTCAGTTTGTGATCTACATTCTAACGCGTTACATAACCATCAGATAAGATCACAAGGGGTGATCTCCATTCTAACACGTTGTGGTAACTATCAGATAAGATCACAATGAGACAAAGTGCTCCTCCGGCAATCAACATCAATCCTCACTTGCGTTTTCCTGCACAATCCACACTAGAGATCGTTATAATGGCGCCCAACGTGGGGCCATGTATCGCGACCACACCAACCATAATCTGTGAGTAATAGCCGAGGACAACAAAATCAATAGCACAGCGTAATTCTTGGAACGATCAGTTGCCGCATTCGTATCCAAAGATGACCCACAAGAAGAAAATGCCTGTTGGAAAAGAAGCTTGATGAATCAACTATGTACGTGTACGATGTATGAGTTTTACTCCAGGGTGAGGTAAACGTACATCCACCTCTGCTGTCAGTTATTCATCTTTACTCCTGCAAAATGAACCGCGAACCATGTTGAGAAGAAGAAGGTTGATGACAACAATGTACGTGTACGATGCAGTTTTACTCCAGGGGGAGACAAAATACATCCACCTCTACTGTTAGTTAGTCACCTTTACTCCAGGGGGAGGTTCCGCAGAAAGTTTTCAACGCCATCTTTATTCAATTACTACAGTCTTATTGGCACAATAGCAGTTTCAACAACCGATTGTTCATGATGCAGTCCATCCTAAGCAGAAGCAAGAATCCTGATGCAGGTTACAATAGAAGTTCAACAATCCGTAATTTCTGATGCTTCATCGGGACGCTTTCAGCATCAGAGGGGGAGACTGAAGCAATCCATATTTCAATAATTACACTTTAATGCCCTCTACATTTCAATAGTAACAATATTCATAGTTTTGTACCTTTGTCATTGTGAGTTTGTAAATATTCCAATTCCCCATTGTGATTGATTCATTGTATTTTAAAGTTAACTGACAGAATGCAACTATGTAAATAATTTATTCTACTACTCTTGTAAAACAACCCATAAATTACTACTTTCGATATACCATTTTATGCAACTGTAAACTATTAACGCCCTACTATTTCTTCTCACGACTAGTACTTAGGCTAGAACAAAATTCAATAAAATCGCTCAGTTTGTGATCTACATTCTAACGCGTTACATAACCATCAGATAAGATCACAAGGGGTGATCTCCATTCTAACACGTTGTGGTAACTATCAGATAAGATCACAATGAGACAAAGTGCTCCTCCGGCAATCAACATCAATCCTCACTTGCGTTTTCCTGCACAATCCACACTAGAGATCGTTATAAACAATATTTTTGCAACAAAGTGGATTTTTTAAACAATATTTTTCCAACAACGTGGATTTTTTAAACAATATTTTTTCCAACAACAAGGATTTTTTAAAGAATATTTTTTACAACAACGTGGATTTTTTGAAAAAATGAATGAATTTTTAGTGAATATTTTTTCCAACAAAGCGAATTTTTTAAACAATATTTTTTCAACAAAGTGGATTTGTTATACAATATTTTTCTAACAACGTGGATTTTTTAAAGAATATGTTTTACAACAACATAAAATCTTTTTTCCAAAAAAAGTGAATTTTTTAAACAATATTTTTTCCAACAACGTGGATTTTTTAAACAATATTTTTTCCAACAACGTGGATTTTTTAAAGAATATGTTTTACAACAACATAAAATCTTTAACGAATATTTTTTCCAACAACGTGGATTTTTTAAAGAATATGTTTTACAACAACATAAATTCGTTAAACAATATTTTTTCCAACAACGTGGATTTTTTAAACAATGTGGATTTTTTAAAGAATATGTTTTACAACAACATAAATTCTTTAAAGAATATTTTTTCCAACAACGTGGATTTTTTAAACACTATTTTTCCAACCCCGTGGATTTTTTAAAGAATATTTTTTACAACAACGTGGATTTTTAAAGAATATTTTTCCAACAACTTCGATTTGTTAATGAATATTTTTTCCAACAGCGTGGATTTTTAATGAATATTTTTTCCAACAACGTGGATTTTTAATGAATATTTTTTCCAACAACAAGGATTTTTAAACAATATGTTTTCCAACAACGTGAATTTTTTAAACAATATTTTTTCCAACAACGTGGATTTTTTAAACAACGAACATTTTTTAAACAATATTTTATTCCAACAACGTGGATTTTTTAAACAATATTTTATTCCAAAAACGTGGATTTTTTAAACAATATTTTATTCCAACAACGTGGATTTTTAAACAATATTTTATTCCAACAACGTGGATTTTTTAAACAATATTTTATTCCAACAACGTGGTTTTTTAAACAATATTTTATTCCAAAAACGTGGATTTTTTAAACAATATTTTATTCCAACAACGTGGATTTTTTAAACAATATTTTATTCCAACAACGTGGTTTTTTAAACACTATTTTATTCCAAAAACGTGGATTTTTTAAACAATATTTTATTCCAACAACGTGGATTTTTTAAACAATATTTTATTCCAACAACGTGGATTTTTTAAACAATATTTTATTCCAACAACGTGGTTTTTTTAAACAATATTTTATTCCAACAACGTGGATTTTTTAAACAATATTTTATTCCAACAAGGTGGATTTTTTAAACAATATTTTATTCCAACAACGTGGATTTTTTAAACAATATTTTATTCCAACAACGTGGATTTTTAAACAATATTTTATTCCAACAACGTGGATTTTTTAAACAATATTTTATTCCAACAACGTGGTTTTTTAAACAATATTTTATTCCAAAAACGTGGATTTTTTAAACAATATTTTATTCCAACAACGTGGATTTTTTAAACAATATTTTATTCCAACAACGTGGTTTTTTAAACACTATTTTATTCCAAAAACGTGGATTTTTTAAACAATATTTTATTCCAACAACGTGGATTTTTTAAACAATATTTTATTCCAACAACGTGGATTTTTTAAACAATATTTTATTCCAACAACGTGGTTTTTTTAAACAATATTTTATTCCAACAACGTGGATTTTTTAAACAATATTTTATTCCAACAAGGTGGATTTTTTAAACAATATTTTATTCCAACAACGTGGATTTTTTAAACAATATTTTATTCCAACAACGTGGTTTTTTTAAACAATATTTTATTCCAACAACGTGGATTTTTTAAACAATATTTTATTCCAACAACGTGGATTTTTAAACAATATTTTATTCTAACAACGTGGATTTTTTAAACAATATTTTATTCTAACAACGTGGATTTTGTGAACAATATTTTATTCCAACAACGTGGATTTTTTAGCAATATATTTTGCAACAACGTGGATTTTTTAAAAATTTTTTGCAACAACGTAGATTTTTTAAATATTTTTTTTCCAACAACGTGGACTTTTTAAACAATAAATTTTCAAGTGTGGTTTTTTTAAAGGATATTTTTTCAAGCGTGGATTTTTTAAAGCATACTTTTTCAAGCGTGGTGTGTTTTAAAAAATATTTTTGTTAAGCGTGGTTTTTTTTAAAGAATATTTTTCAAGCGTCGTTTTTTTATAGAATATTTTTCAAGCGTCGTTTTTTTATAGAATATTTTTCAAGCGTCGTTTTTTTATAGAATATTTTTCAAGCGTGGTTTTTTATAGAATATTTTTCAAGCTTGATTTAAAAAAAAATAAATTTGCAAGCGTGCATTTTTAAAGTATATTTTTCAAGTTGATTTAAAAAAAATAAATTTGCAAGCGTGCATTTTTAAAGCATATTTTTCAAGCTTGATTTAAAAAAAAAATAAATTTGCAAGCGTGCATTTTTAAAGTATATTTTTCCAAGCGTGGTTTGTTTTAAAAAATATTTTTGAAAAAAAAATTCAAGTGTGCATTTTTTAAAGAATATTTTTCCAAGCGTGGTGTGTTTTTAAGAATATTTTTTCAAGCTTAGTTTGTTTCAAAGAATATAATTTCAAGCTTGGTTTGTTTTAAAGAATACTTTTCAAGCTTGTTCTTAAAAAAATTTCAAGCGTTTATTTTTTAAAGAATATATTTTAAGCGTGGTTTGTTTTAAGAAAAATTTTCAAGCGTGGTCTGTTTTAAAGAATATTTTTCTAAACGTGGTTTGTTTTGAAGAGTATTTTTCAAGCGTTGTTTGTTTTAAAGAATATATTTTCAAGCGTGGTTTGTTTTAAAGAATATTTTTCAAGCTTGATTATTTTTAAAAAAAAAAATTTCAAGCGTTCATTTTTTAAAGAATATTTTTTCAAAGAATTTTTCTCCAAGCGTGGTTTGTTTTAAAGAATATTTTTTTTAAGCGTGGTTTGTTTTAAAGAATATTTTTTTAAGCGTGGTTTGTTTTAAAGAAATTTTTTTTTAAGCGTGGTTTGTTTTAAAGAATATTTTTTTAAGCGTGGTTTGTTTTAAAGAATATTTTTCAAACTTAATTTTTAAAAAAATAATTTTTCAAACTTAGATTTTTAAATTTTTTTTTTTTAACGTGGACTTTTTGTAGAATTTTTTTTAAGCGTGGACTCTTTAAAGAATATTTTTTAAGCGTGGACTTTTTAAGGAATATTTTTTAAGCGTGGACTCTTTAAAGAATATTTTTTAAGCGTGGACTTTTTAAAGAATATTTTTTAAGCGTGGACTTTTTAAAGAATATTTTTCAAACTTGGATTTTGTAAAGAATATTTTTTCAAGTGTGGGTTTTTGTAAAGAATATTTTTTCATGCGTGGGTTTTTGTAAAGAATATTTTTTCAAGCGTAGATTATTTTAAAGAATTTTTTTAAGCTGAAAATCTGAAAGGGCCCTTCGGTGTACTCCTCAAATTACATATTTGAAACATATGGAAATGTAATTTATGTATAGTGTACATGTGTAAGAACCTATGTATGTGTGTGAGAATGACTTTGCGAAAAAATGTTGTGTTTATTTCACACCCTCTGCTACGCACACCTCAATAAACATGGTAAATTTGCTTTGTTAATATAAACAAAACGCACTCCACAGTTCATAATCTCTTCGCCCACATCTTCATTTGCTGCCTCCGACACGAACTTCATTCGCACGTAAATTAGGTAAGCAAGTCAGTTTTAATCAGAGTCTAGTTCCTTCCTCACACACTCCGAATTCATAATTCTCTTGTAAATATTGACGTTGACGTCGATGTAGACTTGACGACTGCGGCGGCGTCTTGCCTCTTCTATTTCCGTCTTTAAACTACTTCTCACGTACAGACAGACATATGTATGTTTGTGCTTACATATATAATTGGATATTGTTGGGTTGTGAGTAGTGAGTGACCCACTCGCCCAGTTAAACGGGTATTATGACAACAATACAAAATGGGGGGTGTGCTGGATGGCTACAAGAGTTGTATTTTGCTTTAATCTGCTGCTTCCATTGTAACTATTGTGTTATGTCTTCTATGGCAATGCATTTATGAACGTGTAAATGTGTGAACGTGGTTCTGTCCGTCTGTGTGTACATACTCTCTAGTCTCAACAATACAAGAAAAGAGTACAAGAGTGCGTATACTTTGGGTTGAATGATCGTTTGGGGAGCTGGTATGGATGGATTTGCTTGTCTGGTAGTTTTGTGCGGTTTCGATTTCAATTTTTATTCCAACTTGGCTAACCAGCTGACTGAATAACCGGCTTGCCAGCAGACTCGTCGTTGGTCGTTGTAAAACAACAACGTTATGCTGCACTTTCACTTTCATTCCCTCATTCTGTTGGCCCTAAAGCATATTTGAAGTTGTTCCTGTTGTTATTGTTGCACACAGCATTGAATAGAAGAAACAAACTAGACCTTAGAAGAATGGAGAAGAAGAAGAAGAAAAAATACAAAGTAATAAAAACTGAAAACACACAAATCCAAAAAAACGACTAAACCTGTTTGGCAACAATTCAACATTTTTTCAAATGCAAAATTCGAACAAAATGCCATCCAAGAAAACTTACGAAACAAACAAAAATCATAGACGAGAACTAAAAACATAGACAAGAATAATTATAGCCGCAGTAGTACCGCCGCACAGCACAAAAAAACCGCAAAAATGACACAAACTTTTATCGTCGTGCAAAGGCTTAATTTACCGCATTACGAACTTTGTTGTTCTTATTGTTGCTGTTGTTGTTATGCTCCATGCAGGACAAAATAAAGAAACCAACAATTGTTCGAGCTGTAACAGAGGATACCAGTGGGAAGTCGAATGTGGTTTTGTCGTGTCTAATCGTAATTATAGCTGTTGGTTAACCATGTTTCTTAGCTGGGGTATGTTTTGCCGCCTGGTTAAATGGAAGTCAAGCCTATTAAGCCATTGATTTATGTTTGGGAATGGAAATTCGAAAATATCGGGTGTTGGTTTTGTTGTTGTTGCTGGTGTTATTTGCCAAATTGATTGTTGTTTATGGGTTCGGTAATGTTTAGGGAGTGTGACTTTTCAAATGGAAGAGGGCTTATGTATTAAGGAGAGAAACATAAGCTGTATGTGAATTGGATAAAGTATACGCAGTAAAAAAAATTGGATAAGAACCCGTTTACAAATAATCGTTTTAATCGAATCAACGATTGAGCCTTTGGGTATCAGTTAATCGAGTAAAAATTATTACTCTTTAATTGCTTTAGCTTTTGGTGACGAAACGGGACTTTACGGAAATTTTAAAAGAATCTTAATCATGTTCTTAAGTCCTCAATCTATCGTTAGCCTCCCATTTTGACAAAGATGTTAGCTGAGCGAATCGTGCAGGCCCATCTGAACTTTGTCGCCGGTAGTGAAGATTCTAGAAGCACTACTCACCATGATGAGAAGCGGCTTACCAGTTGGCCAACATCAACATGGGTTCTGGACGAAGCATAGTACTACAACAGCAGAACAGGCCGTGCGACCGAAAAGTTATAGTGTCTCTTCACATATCAAAGGCCTTCGATATAGTCAAGCTGTTCGAGGGCATTGATAATGTTTGAAACGGTGGATAATTAACTATATGTGGGGAGCCAGCCGTTTGCGGTATTCAGAAATAAGAGGCCTATGACCCGTAATAGTCATATGGGCACTCCCCTCTCCGGAACTGCCACTGCCACATTGTTCACCACCTGGACGGCTGAAATGAGGCTCCTCCTGAACATATTGGTCGATGAGATCTGAGTGCGACCACTATCTGATCAAAGATATTGGGTGTAAAGTTCGACAGCATGTTTAAGTTGTCCACACCAGTCACAGCTATTTGTGACATGGTCAGTCGTAGGAATAAGGTCCTCAAGTCGCTAGACGGAAGCACTTAGGGTGCTGACAAAGAAACCTTGTTGACCTGATATAAAATAATAGGTCGATCAGGGGTAAGCTATGCGGCATCAGTGTGGTATGTAAGTGTTAGCGTTGCGCAAGGGAAGAATGTTCAAACTTACCAGAATGCCAACATGAGGATTGAAACAGGAGGTGTCCTTATGATAGTGGATCTTCATGAAGAGAAGAAAACAAGATGTTGGGTGTTACCGCCGTGAGCATCCCTGCCACGATCTAGTGGAAAGGCTTCCCCCATCCAGGCATGTCAGGAGAGAAGGAACCCATCAGGCAAGCTTGAATATCATTCCCATTGGTGTAGTTACGCGGGCAGTACGAAGATACAGTGTGAATGCCGTACTCGAAGACCATACCCCATCCATCGCAGCAGAAGAACCCAGCTGCCAAGGCAAGCACTAGTGATTTAGGTCAGCTCAGAGCCGGACGATGCAGCCGCCTCAATTCGTATTCTGTCTGAATTGATGGCACGCACGTCTTGCATGTGCTCATCTTATCCCACTCACCTGTCACCTACTTCTTTATGGTTGCAGAATATTTGAATCTAAACACAGAGAACCAGAACCAGATAACTGAAAAATACATACTAACTAATTTGCTTTGCTGCAACAACAATCAACTACCACAATCAAGAGGGTAAGATCAGGTGCGGAAGCACACCGGATTGCAGTAGAACAAACCAATACATCTACATGCAGCGACTCATGCTAGTCCTACCCACAACATATAGATGGCATAGATGTAGGAAATGCGACAGGAAATTGACAATATGGACAATTACCCTAGATAATCATTGGTCATATGTTCATACCCTCAGCCTTCAGGCTATAGAGGGTATATGCACTTTGATACGATCTGGGTCTCCAGTTTCAGGAATGTGGCTGCTTCGATGGGATGTAACCACAGATCTTCTGGAGTTAGATGAGTAGGTTTGGCAGGGCAGTTGAAAAGATGCTGTGTGTTGTGCGGGCCCATGCCACTGGACAGATGTTTTGCACGGTGCTATCGATACTTGCCCAATAGGAATTTAAGTGACTGCAATATCCTGAGCGTAGTTGAGCCAAAACTATTCTGGTTTTTCGTGGCAGCTGACGCTTCTCAGCTGCGATAGATGGGGGATGTACTCCGAGGACTTTATTCACACCATATTTGCTTATGGCCTTAGCAACTGCGTCTGTGTGAATATTATTTAAGTCTGGTTGATATGTCTGTTGATCTAGGGATTCTCTCCTGTATCGTTGGATCTGTGCCTCTAGATCGTGGATATTCTCCTTGATTTGCCTGAATGTGTCGGGCCTACCTACCAGATGGTGATTGGGATGACTCTCACGGTAACATCCTAGCAAGTACTGCAACGACAGCATATCATTGTGTTGCTTTACTGGAAGAATCTTTGCCTCCTCATGTAGATGATTCACTGAAGACTTGAGGAGGCACCCTGTTGCTGTTCTCAGGGCGGCATTCTAACAAACTTGAATCTTTTTCCAATGCGTATCACATAAATTCGGGGACAAAACTGGCGCCGCATAGCTTACCACAGACCGACCTATCGCGTTTTATGTGGTCAACAACGTTTCTTTATCTGCACCCCAAGTGCTGCCGGCTGGGGACTTGAAGACGTTGTTCCTACATTTCAGTTTGTCGCAGATAGGTGAGGCATGCGTGGACGACGTGAACGAAGTGTCAAATGTGGGGCAGTTTGTGGTCGCAATTCTGCTACCATCGACCACGATATTCAACTCTATTCTATACTGCGTCGTCCATGTTGTGAACAGAGTGGCCGTAGATTTAGTGGCGGATATCTGCATATTCCTCGCATGGAAAAAGGTGGTAAGTTCGGTTAAATAGGAGTTCAGTTTCTTGCAGATATCATCAGGGTAGGTACCTGACGCCAAGGTCGTACAATCATCCGCATTCCTTACGATCTCAATGCTGTCTAGAGGGGGTGGAATACAGGAGAGGTAGAAGTTAAACAGTTCCGGAGATATCACTCCACCTTGGGGAACTCCCTGTTTCACTCTACGGGGTTTGGGCATCTTGTTCCTGAATTTCAAGTACGACTGGCGTCCGCACATATAATTCATTATCCAACGTTTCAAGTTTGACCGGATGGTTGTCTGCTCTATGTCCTTAAGCAGCGTGGAGTGCCTGACGGGCAAAAGGCTTTTAAGTCAAGCGCCACCATTACTGTTCTGTCACACGGTGGTCCCAGGTTGAGTCCTCGACAAATATTTGCTACAGGCGACAAAAGCGAAATCGGCGTGTACAATTCACCTTTGCTGGCATTCTTGCCTGGCTTCAGTAGCGGGACCACTCTGCCCATTTTCCAGACTTTGGAAACAATTAGAGCGAGATTTTTAGTGAGATAATCCACTCTCTCATCCAGCTGTTTCAACATTACCATGGAGATTCCATCAGGGACCAACGCTTTGGATGATTTAGCGTTCCTGATGACATTCGCAACATCACAACAAACTTTGGTGGTTTATCCTCGGCAGGAAGTGATCTGATGCGACGTAGTACTCTTCTCTTCGCCCTTTCACTCCCGTGGTGCTCGACAAACTCTCGATTGAAATAATTGGCACACCTCTTCGGGTCAGTCAACGTAACGTCGCCAAACGTGGCTGAGGTCCTATCTTCCCACCTTCCGGGGTTCGAGAGTGGCCTAACCGTGGCCCATAATTCACTTATTCCGGCTCCAATGTTGCAACTTTTCAGAGGACTTAACCACTTGTTCCGCTTATGCTCGCCGCCCAGCCTGTTAACTTCAAGTGTCAATTCACACATTACTTTACTGGAGACTCCGATTTCAACTACAATTGAGCACAGTGGAAAATCTTCCCGTCAAATTACTGAGGCCATTTGAGAAACCGTATACCAGGAAACCAAATCCACTCTACCGGCTACCCAAAGAGAGAGAAATGCAGAGAAATTCAGTTATAGTTTTTTTTTGTGGGGGTTTACAGACAGAAACCACTATAACTTAGCCATTTGTGAACCGATTAAAAAAAATAATAACTTGTTCGAAAGATATTATTCACCCCTTTAAAAGGAAAAAGGATTACTTGAAATCCGTTGTGAAAAAAAGAAGATATGCCCGTTTAAATTTGAAAATGTAAGATTTTCCTTACTTTTACCGTTATAAAAAAATAAAACAAAGTGACCCAAACGAACTAAAGCCATTTTCGTTGTCCATGGATCAAAACACGATAGAATTTTGCATCAGAACGCTTGAATATTTTTCTGGTCAACTTTTGTAGCACAGTGTCATATATCGACATTTTCCGAAAAGTTTGCACCTTCTCAAGGCCAAAACTGCCTGAAGGAGAGTTCCAATGCTTTTGCGATGTATTAGAGAGTTCTTAGTCACTGTCTTGGCTACAATTGTCTTTGTATTGGATCGAAAATCTCAATGGTTTGGCCGTTATATGCTAAAATGTCCAAAAAATGTGGACCAAAAACTTAAAGTCAAAATCGGGAGGCTCGATTTTCGCGGTAGACCTATGGTCTAGTGGACTTTTTTGCTCAGTTCAATCCCAGGAATCAGAAACGCGAAGGGCTCATTAAGGTTTTTTTCTTCCATACAAATCGCCCCGCCCTAGTGTGTAGTTCTGTTGTTGTACTGTGCTTCCATTGGCAACCTGATGATCGGTAACTATATAGCTATTTAGCTAAAAATTACCAAGATAGGTCCACATATTCGTATAGCCCCTATATAACGGTAACCCCGATTTTCGATATTTTAAGGATTTTAGCTACAATTTTTAGCCGAATAAGCTGTAATTTGACACTAGTAGGTCAATTTTTTGGTATATCGCCCATACAAAGGTACCAACAGAATGAAGCAATTTTTAGATACATTTCTGACCTTATTTACGCATTTGGAGTATCCGTGGTCGAACAATTTTTGCACCTAACAGGAAAACGAATTATTCCATATTAGTTCAGAATATTTTGTGGTGGAGGGTATAACAAGTTCGGCCCGGCCGGACTTAAAGTTTTTTACTTGTTTTTGTTTAACTCATATAAGTCATCCCAAAGCTATGCATAACTTTTGTTATACGTTTATAAATATCTATCCAATTTTAGGAAAATGTTTTATACAATGTGCATCATTTCACTTGAATCCTTTTGGAGATAAATGAAAAACTAATGAGGCTATATTCAATTAACCTGAAATTGCCCAGCAAACCGTTTTCCTGCCCTCTCACAAACAAACCGACAATTATGTTTTCCTATTATCTTTAATTTATCCATAATGTGTCGTCACTGTCCATTGTTAATTAATTTGCCTTTTGGAAATTTCACATTTCACTTAATTTTTGTGGCAGCAAAATGTTCAAAGGCTGACGACACACTCACTGATGTTGTTGGCAAATGGCAAATTAAGAATAGTGTTGATGTTTATAATGCCAAGAACCATTTATGTACTGTCAAAAGTGACCCTAGGCGACAACAACAGCAACAATAAAACACACACACTCTCATATTCTGTCCCATGTTACCAAAGTGATGCAAATCCCCAATTTACATTAATTTCTGGGACAAAAAGGCTAGGCAAATATATCCTTTAAGTGAGTTTTGGGTTTCGTTTAATTGGTGTCAAACAACAATAAAACAAAACTGTTTTGACAACATTTCGTTTTGCTATGACAATTTACCTTGTATTTGTTGTTGTTGATCTAAATCCTTTTTTCAAATTAAATTTTGTACTCCTTTTTTCCCTGGTCCTCATATGTATTTCGAATGACAACAATTAACTGGAAATGAAATACAAAACAGCCCCTGAAGACCTGAAATGTTGTTAACATGCCAAATATCCTTCGTATACAGCAGGAATTTCATAAGAATTTTTTGGACATCCTTGTGTTGTGTGGGGGAGGACAATAAGGGATAGCAGCAGAAAAAAAAGGAAAACATAGGCTTGCAAATAAATCCACACATGTTTATCGGGAGGTAATCAAGCCAAAAGCATTGATGCTGTTGCTCGTGGTGGTGCTACTACATTTGAATGTTGTGCCAGTTTATGTAGCCTCTGAGCATTTACAGGAACACATAATCATCATCATCATCTTCAGAGCCATCAACCAAAAGCTGATGTTGCAGTTATGGTTGTTGGTTGTTGATGCAGCTGTCTAGGCCATCCGTTAACTTCTCTTTATTTTCGAAGAGAATGCACACAAAAATGTTCACATAAACGAACTGCAATTGCGGTTGTTTTTTGCATTTGTTGTTGATGATGAGGATGATATTGCATCCCTAACTACATGTGGTCTTTTGTAACCCTACAGTATACAAGGGAGGTATTATTGTCAGGCATTCGTTTAGCAAATGCTCCCTGGACTGTGTTGAAGCGTAACACCCAAGCCAATATTCACCTGTAGTGCGATTCTCTAACTAATTTTTGAGTTGCCGACAAAAATAGGCAAAATTATGAATGAAAAGTTCAAATAAAAGTTGACGAGACTCTTGCTATCGGTAGAACTTTACGACTGCTTTTTATTCGTCGCTAACTTACCGGAAAACATGGGTAACTACCGAAATTATAAGCATTTTAATTTTACCGACAATTGTCGGTAACTCAAAAAATGAGTTAGAGAATCGCATTACTGATCTTTTGAATAAAATTTCTCCCAAACTTTTGTAAAATGACCCATGCCTCGAAACCATATAAGGTAGAATCCCAATAATTCGTAATCCAAGGTCATTTGGAACGATTTGGTTTACACTGTGTGACACAAAAATTATTAACCATATTCTGACACCGCAGCGGGATAGAAGACCAAAAATAGAAGACACGTGTCCCGGCGTTTTTCCCTATCATTTCAACTTTCGCGGTTATGGGCCCCCAAAGACCTAAGGTCTTGATGTAAAAGGGATCATTTTGTCAGGCACATATCTTCTAAACCGCTAAAAATTTGAGTTTACTCGTAGAGGAAAAATTGTAGCTCTCGTCTTAAAGAATAATAATTGTGAACACATAAATACCATTCATCCTCACCTTCAACGTCAAAGTCCCCTTTCCCTTTTAATTTTTTCTCGGATTTTAGTCTACAGATATCAAACCGATCAAAATTGAAGCAAACAACAAACTAGAAAAATGTACCTTAGATCTTAGTAAACAACTTTCTAAAACATACGAACTCTGTAGAAACGGTTCTTAATGGTCAAATTAGCAAATCAAATGCGATTTTTATCCTTTTTTCTCGGTCCCTGCTCTATAGATACTAAACCGTTTAAAATTCAAGAAAACAATAGACCACAATAATGTAGCAATGATATCAGCAAACAATTTTCTGGAACATACGAAATGTCCATGACCGGTTCTTAAATGTGAAAATAGCCAAAAACTTCTGAAAATATTCGATTTTTATACTTTTTTCTCCGATTCTGGTCCGCTTAAAAATTAAGGATACAGCCAACTACAAAAATGTACCTAAGTTTTCAATAAACAACTTTCTAGAACATAAAAAGATTCTAGGAAGAATAAAAAGATTCATTTTGTCAGGCACATATTCTCAGCGGTTTAGAAGATATGTGCCTGACAAAATGATCCCTTTTGACATCAAGACCTCAGGTCTTTGGGGGCCCATAACCGCGAATGTTGAAATGATAGGGAAAAACGCCGGGACACGTGTCTTCTTATTTTTGGTCTTCTATCCCGCTGCGGTGTCAGAATATGGTTAATAAACCATGACTCAAAAAATTACGCACAGTGTTATCGGGGTTAAAAGGTAGAGGAGAACAATTCAAGTGAACGACTGTTCATGACGAATTATTGAGTTTTCCGACTTATCGGGGTACAAATAATGGCGAATCTACATTAGCAACTTCTCTGTAGAAAGTTAGGTTAGGTTGTAGAATGTGCAGTTACCATTGTTGTAGACAGCTACTTCAGTCGATGACTCGGGATGTGATAAAAAGAGAAAGGGAAACGCAAGATGAATGAAAAAGAAATTAATTGAGAGGAAGAAACATTAGGCAGTACCGCCCCATAGTCATTTAAGATAAGCAGCTTGTGCGTTTGGTCCATAAGCCTATGGCTACGACAGAAAAGTTGCTCGAATGTTTTGGTTTCTTCCTCGCCTTTACAGTGCTAGCAGTTCTCACTTTTGTTATCATCTCAGTTGCTGGTCGTGTATCTTGTATCTGAGCATTTCTGATCTCTGACGTGCCAAGTGATGAATGTTCTGAGGTGGTAATCTAAGTATCTCTTGAAACTAAGTATGTCATGCCGAGTTTCAGAGAATTAATTCACTTATCACCGCTTCAGAGATCTGTCCAACCCTTCTGATATTCGGGTGGCAGACAGACGTTCCGAGACATCATCACTGCCGCAGTCGCTCGGCGTATACCACCTGATCGAATACCCGAAGTGAGGCCAAACTTACCACCAGAGGCTACCAATCCCACGGCAGCGGATTCTTTCGTAGCAGATTGACCCGGAAAAATACAACATCAGTGTTCCGGCCAGCGGCTGGAGGAGCAGCATATCCCGAAATGCCTGCTCCGGATTCTTTTGGTCCGTGGCAGGACGGAGGAAACCCCAGGACCAATATATTTGTGCACGGTTTGTCACATCGGAAGATGCGGACCAAATCCAAAATTCGGTGAGATGCAATAGACGTCAGGAGTGGTTGCTTCTAAGGTATTGCTCTGGACTTCACCACGTGAGGGACTACGACAGGAACTATGTCGCAGCATGCTGCGTGAACACAGGCCCCAGTAAGTCGTCGTCTGATTACGAAACTCCCCCACAGTCCCCTCAACCGCAACCGCACACGAAGCATTTATCACCAGCCGTTGTTGTTTCAATCCCAGAAAATGCAACCTTTTTGCAATTTAATTGCAATAGAATCCGAGGTAAGATCAAGGAAATAGTGGACTTCATGAGTCGGAAGAATATCAAGGTTTCGGGGATGCATGAAACCAAGCTCAACAACAACTGCGGCTTACAGCGTTGTGATGGTTACAATGTCATAAGGAAGGATCGCACCGAAAGTGGAGGTAGGGGATTAGTTTTCCTATTCACGTTTTCATCCCGCATATAAATAGCTGTGTCTCAGGTTACGAGGCTATCATTAGCCAGCTTTTGGAAGGTCATAACAGTCTGGTCTTGGGGGACTTTAATGCGCATCATGAGATGTGGCATTCGGTCCTCGGAAACGACCGGAGGGGTACAGCGCTGGCTAAGCAATTTGACAGCTCTACGTTTTGCTCGGTCAATGAGGACGTCTCTACAAGATATAGAGGAGAGTGTCACAGTTCGCCAGACATAACCATCGTGTCACCTGGTCTGACAAATGACGTCACCTGGCAACCCGTCATTTCCCTTGGATCAGACCATCTCCCCATAATTGTATCCATTAGCAAACCTCCCGATTTCATCACCTTTGAACGCCACACTTTCATCAATCATGGGAAAGCTGATTGGCCGAGTTTTAAAGAGAACTGCCCAAACCTTCTGATGTTTGGGTAGCGGCGCAATTTACAACGAATGTCGTTGTGAATGTCATCAGGAAGGCTAAATCGTCCAAAGCGTTGGGCCCTGGTGGAATCTTCATGGTAATACTGACCGTTTTTGTCGCTCGTAGCAAAGATCCCTGAGGCTTTAACCTTCCCAGCGTCAGAAATAGCTATCATGTTGCCGATCATCATTTTGGATCCTTTAAGCAGCACAGCACGACTACAACGCTGCCCGCCATCTCCTCACTTATTATTCGAAGACTCAACCAGAGCAATCCGTGTGATTGAAGAGTAATGGTGGCGCTTTACAAAGACTTTGATACTGTCAAGCACTCCACACTGTTTGAGGACATCGGGCAGACAACCCTAATGTCAGGTTAGAAACGTTGGATAATCAATTATATGTGTAGACGTCAGTGGTACGTGGAATTCTGGACCACGAAGTCCAAGCCCTGTAGAGTGAAACAGGAAGTTTACCAAGGTGGGTGATATCTCCAGAACAGTTTATCCTCTACCTGTCATGTATCCCGCCCCCTACTGACGGCATTGAGATAATAACTTATGCGGATGATTGTACGACCTTGGTATACGATTGTACGACCGTCAGGTACCTTACCTGATGCCATTTGTGAAAGGCCAACGTTTTCTACGGCCACTCTGTTCCCAACATGGACGGCAGAGGTGAGCACTGAGTTGAATATAATGGTATATGATAACAGAATTCCGATCACAAACAACCCCAAAATTCTAGGGGGTTACATTCGACAGCATATTCATGTCGTCCGCGCATGCCACAGTTATCTGCGGCAAACTGAGATGTAGAAACAAGGTCCTGTTGATCACACAAAACGCGATATGTTGGTCTGCGGTAAGCTATGCGGTGCCAATTTGGTACGCAAATATAAGTGCAACACGATGGAAAAACTACGGTTGGGATATGCAGCCGCCTAAATTCCTATAGGCGAAGGACCGATGACACCGTGCAAACCTACTCAACTAACTCCAGTAGATCTGTGGTTACATCCTATCGAATCAGGTTCATCCCTAGAACTGTAGATAGACCCAGAGTCAGATTGAGCTGAAAAAAGATAATACAAACATATAAAATACTGCTACAACAACAATATGGAAATCTCACGATTTCCAGTTATCATAGTTAATGTATTTGGCACCCTTGACACTCTTTTGAAGGAAGGCGCAAGGCCGAACTGACGGTCACTCTTATTTACCATCACAGAAACTCCTGGTATTAGGCTTATTCTCATTGGCTTTCAGGGCAAGGGTAACTGCATAGATGGTCGATGGGTTGACTGAGAAACTATCGTATTCTTGGCCGAAGGCTGGGGGTTTTCGAAACGTTTTACATTTTTTTTCTGTAAAACATTGTCCGTCTTCTCAGAAGATGATGGTTTTTCATTCGACCCAACCACCTTGACTTTTTGAAAGCCTGTGATGATTTAACTCTTGGCTTTCGGGTTTGAGTTGGGCATATAAGCAGACCCCTTCGCCAATTGATCTCCTTTACGGATGGTTTAGGAGTAGATTCTTTAGGAATGGAAGAACCCTTATGACTTGGGTTTTGCATAGAAGCAGAGATTGACCCCACTTTTTCGCTTGAAACAGTAGGTTTCGTCATTTCTAATTTTTTTGATTGCCATTTCAGCAGCATCTTTAGAGGTTTTGTCTTGAGCAGCTACATGATCTGCTACAGGAAGATCTTGTCCACCTGAAGTTCGCTTTGAGGTACCTGAGGTTTAATTCACTCGAAGTTCCTCGTGTACCTTGGCTTGCGTGTGGTGAAGAAGACCTCCTTCTCAGAGTGCAAATTCGAATTTCGTCCCACGAATTTGCGAAGATACAGCACAGCACATGAGGAGTGTTTTGTATTTTTAACTTCTCTATCAGATCTGTCATTGACTGATGTTGGAATCTCGATGCATTCCCCATCCTCGGAATGATCCTGTAACATCCTTGCTTTGAAGTTTCTTACCGGCATGTGCCGCCATAGAATCAGCTGAAGCTGGGCTTGCTGCCAGTTGAGCAACTGTGCCCATACTCCCTTTATTTACGTTAATCTCATCTTGGCTAATACACTTGGCTGGGATCAACGTGGCGTTCAGTTCGTCATCAGTTAGGGTCAGATTGAGTAACATGTACTCACGCTTGTATGTCCTGGTTCTGCTCTTCAGGAAAAAAACTTTCCAGTTGGTCGAGAAGCTCCCCACTTTGTCGCTCTATGTTATCTTCAGCAGTCTTCAGAGTCTAGCGTAGGTAGTCTCCGCCCATAACTTTAGTCCTGTCGGCCGTAGACCGATTTGCACCAATCTTGGCTGTATCCTCGCCGGTTCGTCATCATTCTTATCATTAATGTTTAGTGTACTTGTAGTAAGTACAGCTGTAGGTGCCAAGGCATCCACACCTAAAATAACCGGATCACAATCACCTGCTCTCGACAACAAATGGCGTGCGTCCGGTAATTTGGAAATTTTAAAATTTGTTTTCGTTAACCAGTTTTGGTCCTACTGGACTCGCTCGATCTTGTATAAGTGTTTCATTACTAATTACTTTTCTTTCTTCTTTCCAGGTAAGCCTTAGGTTATTAAACCTGATTATTTTGTTAGCGGTAAGTCAGCTCGTTTTATCCATACACCATATTGATATCGGCTATTATCAGAAGTCTAAGTTTAAAACAACAAAACTGCTACAAATTGATAAGAAGCCCCCTCCGTAAGGAGAGTAGATTTTTGTATTCCGCTTCAATTGTTCATAGTAAGATGAATTACTAACCCGACGTTGCAAAAAATAATGCTTTTGTAAATGAAATATAAAATAATTCTAAAAACCAACATTTTGGTGGGTGGTGTTTCCCATCTGACTACGTCTGTGGCCCCTATAACAAGGTAACGTCCGAATTTAGGCTTTTATAGGGTGGCTGATGGGGCAGATAGAATAGAAACTAGACACTCTTTTAGGGTGAGAAGACAAAACTTGATTACACTTGATAAAGTTAATAAAGTTCTTGTATGGTGTCGTTTCCCAAAAGTTGTGTTCTGAATTTTCCGGAAGTTGGGCATCGTCACCTCCGCATGTCCGTGATTTTCTGTACATCCTATTTTGTGGATGCCTACCAGTGTACATATATCTATCTATTCTCGCCGGCCCATTGCTTTATATGAGTTCAACAGGGTTTAGTTGTCAGCACCCCAAGTGCTGTCTGTCAGCGATTTGAGGTCGTTCTTTCTACTTCTGGTCTCGTCTGAGACTTGACTGAGGCTTGAATGACAGGGGATCAACTTAATTTCAGCCGTCCAGGTGGTGAACAGTGCGGCAATCCACTGCGCATATTTTCATATTCCTCAGATAGAAGAACTTTACTCTCTCTCTCTCTCTCTGTATAGTCTGGAGGGTGTGGCATTTGAGAAAGGTAGAGGTTAAACAGTTCCGGAAATGTCAGCCCGCCTTGGGGAATTCCCGGTTTCGTTCACACATATATTTGATTTTCCAACGTCTGAAACATGACCGGAGGGAAATCTTATCTATGACCGCGAACAGTTTGGTATGGTTGACGGTATTGCAGGTCTTCAATAGGTCAAGAGCCATCATGACTGTTCTGTCGTACGGTCTGTTATGGTTCAGTACTCGACTCATATGTGTGGATATGGCGTGTAATGCTATTGTGGCACTGTTAATTTTCGAATCCATACTGATTTTGTGCAACTGGGAAACTGCTTCTCATCATGGGGAGGAGTAGTGCCTCTAGGATTTTTACTACTGCCGACGTAAGATTCGTCTCTGCTGGCATCCTTGCCTGGCTTCAGTAGCGGGACCACCCTGCCAACTTTCCAGGCTTCTGGCACAATATGGATGGCTAACGATAAAAGTGGGAGCCACTGTGGTGCAGTGGTATGCACGCCCGTCTTGCACTTAGAAGGTCTGCGGTTCAATCCCTGACCAAAACATCGCAATTTTCGGCGGTGGCTAATCCCCTCAGTGTAAGGCCGGCTTATATTTTCTGAGTATTTCAGCCATGTTAAACTTCTCTATAAGTGGTGTCGTAAGACATGCCTTTCAGACTCGGTGATAAAAATTAGGAGCCATATCTTTGAGCCACTATGAATCGGCCTGCACCTATTGATATGAGAGAAGTCTCCCTTTTCCTTCGGGGATGTTGTGGCAACATATGTATGTACATATGTGTGTAACTATAAATTGAGGACCTTGTCAAAGAATCAACTCCGGGTTCAGTCAGTAATTTAAGCATTACCATTGAGACGTCGTGTGGGCCCAATGCTTTGGATTATTTCGCCTTTCAGATGAATTATGTAAAATCGCTTATCGTAGTACACCTCTCTTCTCCATATCACTGTCGTGGTGCTCTATAAACTGCCGGATATAACAACACGTGCATCGCTTCGGATCTGTCTCTGTCACGCATTTGAAAGTAACTGCCGTTCTATAATCCTTTCTTCTCGAATTGGAGAGGCTAAATTTTCATTGGTGGGAAATACCATTCAGCGACATTTCCTGAGTATTTCAGCCATGTAAAACTTCTCTACAGACTCAGCGATAAACTGTAGGTCGGGGTGCACTCGCACGTTGTCCCGTGTGAAATGTTTGTGGAACAATTATATTCGGGTATGTTTTGAGGCACACTTCACCTCTCTCTCTTCACGCTTCAAGCATTTTGTTTACCCCAAAACATACCCCATTATTTATAATCATTTATAACCAATGCCCGAACTTTATTTGAGGCACTCAATGCCAAAACGGCTTAACCCACATGTCCATGTGGGTTAGGCCGTTTTGGAACTGAGCGCCTCATTTAATCGCGTAACAATGTTTCGGTTTGCACACAGTAGGTATGTAGAGAGCTGCAGTGTCCCGGAAAATTCTCTCAGCTGCCCAAGGAGCTGAATGACTGATTGAATAAATCTATGAACTATTACCAATCAGCTTTTCCATGGTTCAGAAAAGTACGAAGGCAAGAGGTTATGAAGTTGGGTGGTCCGTTAACGGAGACGATGTCTGATATCAGACCGGTTGGCACAATGTCGATGTCTGGCGTGCTGTGGCAATCTCCTCTTATCCTCGTAAGAGCGTCTTCATTCACCGTGAAAAATGTGGAACTATCAATTCGATCGGCCAGTGCTGTAGTCCTCTGGCATTGTCATGGGCTGAATGAGCATTTAAGTCCCCTACACCAGACGGTCCAATCCAATAACGATCTAATGTCGGGCATATAACACAAGGCACAGCTATTCATTGGCGGTATGAGCACATTAAGCAACTCTACCTGGGCCGTCCCACATTTCACTGCAACTCCCATAAATTTCATGTAGGGGTCACTAGACCAAACTTCCCAGCATAGGTGACGGTATTAGCAAATGAGCGTGATGAGCTTCGTCGTGCCAACCACAGTGACTCCAGAGTCAGGAAGCGGAACAAGTGGTAAAATCATCTGAAAAGTTGCAACATTCGCGCCGGGATAAGTGAATTGTGGGCAGCGTTTAAGTTGCTCTCGAACCCTGGAAAGAAGAGAGATATGACCTCAGTCACGACCAAGCAGAGTAGTTTTAGCTCAACTACGCTCGGGACGGTGCAGCCGTCTAAATGGCTATAGGACAAGGAGCGATAGCACCGAAAAGATGGTGTCTTCGTGACGTCTCTAACAATCGAGTTTTCAACTTTCGCTACTTCTTTAGATGCGATTTCCCTCATTGCGGATGTGACTGCGGTGTGTGCCGTAGTGCACAGCAGGAAATAAGATGAGAATGGGATCTCTTTTTATCTGGGCCTCGCCTCTTGGGATAAATAGTTTTCAAGTTGTGTAGGGTATTACATGATCGTCGATGATTACTATAAAGTTTCTTCATGAGTTGTTGTTGCTGTCGTTTGTGTTTTTTTCCTGGCTGGCAAGTGCCATTAGTTGCACATTTTCATGCATTTTACTACTACTGCATTGCCTCTAGTTGTGTTATGAGAGATGCCATGGCGTTGGTGCATAAAAGCTATCAGCAATGCCAAAAAACAAACAAGAACAACAACAACAACTACTGCTACTACTACAACTACTGCAATAATGTTTGTTATGTGCCATAACAACGTTGATGAACTTTGTAAAAATTATTCTTTTGTTTCTTCATCTTCTCCTCTTTTGTTTTTTGCTATTTTGATGGCTGGTGATGTTTGGTGGCGAAGTGCCGTGCCACCCACCCATATCATCATCATCAGCTGTAGCGTCAGTAACAAGAGCAATAGCTGTTGTAGTACTCTCTCAGCAGCAGAACAACTTAAATTACAATTGCTATTATTGCATTGCATTTATTGCTGCTGTTGTTTTTGTTGTTGTTGCTTTGTTATGACTTTTACTGTTGCTTCCTTTGTAACGAGTTGTTGCAATTTGTGATTATTTGATGACTATCCTGCTAATGGGTTGGGTAAATGGGCTATGGGTATGGGTGTTGGTTGGTTGGTACACGACTAAGGATTTCTTCTGTAGACAAGACAGGACAGCAGCAAAGTGGAAGTAAATTTCATTACTTTAATGGCATTTCTTGTTATACTCTGACCTACTACTAGGTCGAATGGAATGACAGTAACATAATGATGATGATTGCTTGAGAGTGGAATCCAAGGTCCGATGTTTCTTTCTTTCTATTTTTTGTACTTTCATTAACAACATGACATCCCTTTTATGTTTTGGCATCTTTCGATGGAGGGTAAACCAACATATTATAGATCATGTAAAAATAATTGGTAATAAGCTAAGGAAAAAGACAGAAATAGAAGGGGGCGGACGGATAACAAGCAACAATCAGAAGACCCAAATGATTAAGGACATATTTTATAGGCATAGTTTTCAGACGAGAAGATACTACCAACAAGCGTGAGATTTTTAAAGAATATTTTTTCATCAGCAGTCAACACAAGCCTAGCGTGAAATTCAATGGCAGAGGGTTATTTGCTCGGAGACATCTTCGATCAGGGGATATCACCTCAATAATTATGTGCTTGTGTTCTCTTTTTTCACCATGGGAGCAGCAATATTCCCCGGAATGCCTTCGGAGCCACCATGGTGCAATGGTAAGCACATCCGCCTTGCACTCAGAAGGTCTGCGGTTCAATCCCTTACATAACCAAAGTCTCCACAACAACAACAAACGTACAATTCCACGGCGACCAGTTCTATTCACTGGATTGACTCGGAGAAGCCTTCAAAAATTATGTGTTTGTGTTCATGTTTTGTTTTTCACAATGGAAGCGGAAATTTATGCCGGAATGTCTGTTTCGAGGTCTTTTGGAGAAGAACTTCGGGTAATGGATCTGTTCCCTTTGTCAGATCCGGATCCATCACTTGATAACACCGATACGATATAATAGATGTAGTGAATGGATGGACTTCTGAGGCTGCTCCGATTTTAGCCGACTCCAGGACTACTGCGATAGAAGCTATGTTGCTGCTTCAGAACATCTCTCAGCATGTCTCCAACATAGTTGTCGCTTTCATCGTCGACATGGGAACACGAGGCATCCCTTGAATCTCCCCAACAACAACAAACGCACAATCCCACGGCGGCCGGTTTTATGCACCAGATTGATTTAGAGGAATCTACTACAATGGTGGATTCCGATCTGGAAAACGGAACAGATCCATAGTCCAAGGTTCTTCTCTATGCCTGCACGGTTCACAAGAGCTCGGATCAAGATATTGGAGCAGGTGATATTGACGCTTGTAAGGTGAAAAAATACACGAACACAAACTCATAATTTCAGAGGTGATGGCTCTTGTATTTCTTCACCTTACAAGCGGCAATATAGCCTGCTCCAATATCTTGATCCGAGCTCTTGTGAACCGTGCAGGCATAGAGAAGAACCTTGGACTATGGATCTGTTCCGTTTTCCAGATCGGAATCCACCATGTGTCAACATCAGGGAGACGTAATGGATGTAGGGAATGGGTGCACTGCCGAAACGGCTTTGGTTGAGGCCGCATCCAAGACTTCTGCGATAGGAGTTATGTTGCGCCTGAACATCTAGCAGCGTGCATTCAACTTGATGCTCAATTGCATAGTCGTCATCGCAATATCAGACACCACGTAGTTTCACCAATAGCAATTAAGGCAGGATATTGCATCCCATTTCCTTCATTCCTGCACTTCAATTGTAACGGTCCCCGCAACAATGTCTGCAAAATTGTAGACTTCATGAGTCAGAGAAACATTATGGTTGCCGCGATCCTAGTAACCAAAGATCACCGTCCCCTGTGGCTTGCAATGGTGTAATGGTTACAACATTTTGCGGAAAGATTGTACAAGAACCGGAGCATGAGGACTTGCCTGCTTTTTACACCATTTTTTCCTGTACAGACCTATCCCCCCTTGATCCTTACGTGGAATGTATAGGGCGAGCAATAAAATGTGTGCATGTGCCCTGCGTTGTATGTCTGATATTAGTTCGCTTTTTGAGGGCATTACCCGTCTGGTACTTGGGAACTTCCATGCCCATCATGAGCTTTGGCATTCCACTCTAGACAATGATCCTAAGGTTACAGCCCTGACCAAGCAAAAGTGATAGCTGCACATTTTGCACGTTGAACGAAGACATTCCTACAAGGATAAGAGGAAATTGCTACAGTTCGTCAGAGATCACCATTGTGGCAACCGGTTTTAAAAATTGCATATCCTGGCAACCCGTCACTTCACTTGACTCAGGACAACTTCCTATCATAGTCTTCGTTAACAGACCATCCGACTTCAAAACCTTTGACGCCGTATTTTTCTGAAGTATGGGAATGCCGGGTTAGAAATCCTTATTGTGTATATACAACAGGTGGATAGTTGTGCCCTGCGTTAGATGCCTGATCTTATTTCGTTTTTGGAGGGCAACAACCGTATGGTGCTAGAGGACTTCAATGCTCATCATGAGCTTTGAAAGAGGAGCGTGGAGCCCTCCAGCCGAGGAAGTACCTCCACAATTAACGATGACCGATGTTGCAGATGTCATCCGAAACGCGAAATCGTCCAAAGCATTGGGCCTACGCGGAATCTCAATGGCAATGTTTAAGTTACTGGATGCCTTAATCCTCAATTTATCGGTAGCCACCCATATTGTACCAGAATCCTAGAAAGCTGGCAGGTTTTGTACCGCTACTGAAACTAGGCAGTTACCAAATTTCACAGCATACAGTCCGATTTTCAACATGTCGTTAGTAGTGAACAGGCACTACTCCTCCTTATGACGATAAGCTATTTCCCAGTTACCCAACATCAGCATTGATTCCGGAAAATGTACGGTGCCACAACAGCAGTACACATCATATCCACCCTTATCAGTCGAGGACTGAGCCAACACAGGCTATGCGACCAAACAGTCATGGTGGCTCTTGACCTATTGAAGGCCTTCAATATCGTCAACCATCCCAAGCTGTTCGTCGACACAGCGTAGACTTCCCTCCAGCCGTGTTCGGAACGCTGGTTTATCAGCATAAAGATCATAATATATACGGATGATTGTACGATTTTGGAGTCAGGTCCAATCGGTGATGGTTAAATGTCTACATGGGTGACTTGGTATAGTGTTTCTACCTGAGGAATATGAAAATATGCCCTGACAGATATTCAAACCTGCCAGAAATCCGCCCCCTTTTCTGAAAGAAAAGGTGCTTTCTGAAAGAAAGGGTGCTTTCTGAAAGAAAGGGTGCTTCTATAGACCCTTTTTTAAAGAAAGGGTGCTTCTATAGACCCTTTTTTAAAGAAAGGGTGCTTCTATAGAGCCTTTCTGAAAGAAACGATACTTCTATAGACCCTTTCTGAAAGAATGGGTGCTTCTATAGACCTTTCTCAAAAAAAGAATGGGTGCTTCTATAGACATTTCTGAAAGAATGGGTGCCTCTATAGACCCTTTCTGAAAGAATGGGTGCTTCTATAGACCCTTTCTGAAAGAATGGGTGTTTCTATAGACCCTTTCTGAAAGAATGGGTGCTTCTATAGACCCTTTCTGAAAGAATGGGTGCTTCTATAGACCCCTTTTATAAAGAAAGGGTGCTTCTACAGACCCTTTTTTAAAGAAAGGGTGCTTCTATAGGCCCTTTTTTAAAGAAAGGGTGCTTCTATAGACCCTTTTTTAAAGAAAGGGTGCTTCTATAGACCCTTTTTTAAAGAAAGGGTGCTTCTATAGACCCTTTTTTAAAGAAAGGGTGCTTCTTTACACCCTTTTTTAAAGAAAGGGTCCTTCTATAGACCTTTATGAAAGAATGGGTGCTTCTATAGACCCTTTCTGAAGGAATGGGTGCTTCTATAGACCCTTTCTGAAAGAATGGGTGCTTCTATAGACCCCTTTTATAAAGAATGGGCGCTTCTATAGACCCCTTTTATAAAGAATGGGTGCTTCAATAGACTCCTTTTATAAAGAAAGGGTGCTTCTATAGACCCTTTTTAAAGAAAGGGTGGTTCTATAGACACTTTCTTAAAGAATGGGTGAATCTATAGACCCTTTCCGAAAGAAAGGGTGCTTCTATAGACCCTTTTGTAAAGAAGGGCGCTTCTATACACCGTTTCTGAAAGAAGGGGTGCTTCTTTAGACACTTTCTGAAAAAAAAATGGTGTTTCTATAGACCCTTTATAGATCCCGTTGTGAAAGAAGGGTGCTTATGTGACCCTTTTTGTACTTCTATAGACCCTTTCTTAGGGAAATGGTGCTTCTATAGACCCTTTCTTAGGGAAATGGTGCTTCTATAGACCCTTTCTGAAAGGATGGGTGCTTTTATAGACCCATTTTATAAAAAAGGGTGCTTCTATAGACACTTTCTGAAAGAATGGGTGATTCTATAGACCCTTTCCGAAAGAAAGGGTGCTTCTATAGACCATTTTTAAAGAAAGGGTGCTTCTATAGACCTTTTTTTAAAAAAAAGGGTCCTTCTATATACCTTTTTAAAGAAAGGGTCCTTATATAGACCTTTTTAAAGAAAGGGTGCTTCTATAGACCCTTTTTTTAAAGAAAGGGTGCTTCTATAGACCCTTTTTTAAAGAAAGGGTGCTTCTACAGACCCTTTTTTTAAAGAAAGGGTGCTTCTGTAGACCCTTTTTTTAAAGAAAGGGTGCTTCTGTAGACCCTTTTTTTAAAGAAAGGTTGCTTCTATAGACCCTTTTTTTAAGAAAGGGTGCTTCTATAGACCCAGTTTTAAGAAAGGTGCTTCTATAGACCCAGTTTTAAGAAAGGTTGCTTCTATAGACCCTTTTTTAAAGAAAGGATGCTTCTATAGACCCTTTTTTTAAAGAAAGGGTGCTTCTATAGACCCTTTCTTTAAAGAAAGCGTGCTTCTATAGACCCTTGTTTTAAAGAAAGGGTGCTTCTATAGACCCTTTTTTAAAGAAAGGGTGCTTCTTTAGACCCTTTTTTAAAGAAAGGGTGCTTCTATAGACCCTTTTTTAAAGAAAGGGTGCTTCTATAGACCCTTTTTTTAAAGAAAGGGTGCTTCTATAGACCCTTTTTTAAAGAAAGGGTGCTTCTATAGACCCTTTTTTTAAAGAAAGGAATTTTTTAATCTGGTCACAAAAAAACCACAACCAATTGACTGAAAAACGATACACCATCGAATATATTTGCATGACTTCATTAATCTTCGAAACTTCAGACTGATGGCCTCATTGACGCTATCAAAAGTATACTTAAAAAAATTCACGATTATTCCTCTGTTTAGCCTTGATAAATTGTCTTTTTAATCCCCCGATTTACTTCCCATTACAAGCGTCCTGAAAACAAATCCACACATATTGCAATCGATATTCAGATCATCATAGTTGCAGTAATTTTTTGGCAACAATAGACTCTTGTCAGTGATTACTTTGCCTTCAACTAACTTCATATTCCGCAAACATAATGCCATATCTTTGTCCCGGTACTCTCATCCCTTTTGTAAATTCCTGTCAAAGGATGTGATAGTTGGATAGTTGTGGCATTACTGCCGGGGAGGCATTTACATCCATTGTCTATGAACGGATATGCAGCAGCCAAAAATACAATAAAATTGACAAAGCCACCACATACACTTGCCGACATACTTCCTCATACACACACACATGTACATTTCCAGACATGGTAAACGCATGACTTGAATGCAACAACATTTGCAATTACTGGGACTTTATATTCTCATTTCATTCAAATCTCTACGCTCTCAAACAAATATATGAACAAGTACTCATTTTAATACGTGGTTCCCTGTGTAGCTGTTTGTGTGTCTGTCCGTCCGTTCTTCCGCCTGTTTGCTTGTCTATCTGTTGCCTTTCGTATTATTGTACATTCTTTTATTCACATCCTGCGGGCTATATGCACGTAATACTAACTTACTTTTTCACATAACTGACTGAGTGACTGACTGAACGGCTTGTACGTTACTTGTCTGCTTCTGATATAGCCCCTCTCTACCTTTTAGGAAAATATTTTCTTTGTATAAAATACCCCTTTTTATGTGTATCGTATAACGTACTCCACTACGTGAGGTGGGTATTGTTAGTTCGTTTGGAAGACTGTTTTTTTGTATCCCAAAGGACTTTCAACGTTAAAATAGCGGAATTCTTGAAAGAATTTACAATCCTTGGTGTAAATAACACGGCCGTTTTTGGCCCGGTAACGTTACCTATGAGTTGAAATTATAAAATATTGCTTACACGGGAGATATCTATGAACTCATAGATAACTACCCGTTGAAATTACGGGCATAAAAGAGATAAGACTTGGATTGATGTTATTGATGGAAGCCCCCCAAAGGTATATTCAATGTAAGAAAGACCTCCGAAACTTTTTCTATGTAAGATCTTCTATTGAATGAGGACATCCTACAGCCCTTTTGTTAAAAGGTCTTCTAGTGCAAAGAAGTCCTCCGAAAGTTCTTCTATGTAAGGAAGACCACCTAAGAAAATTCTATTGATAGAAGACCTCATAAAGATCTTCTATTGACAGGAGACCTTCTAAGGGACTTCTGTTGAAAGAATACCCCCAAATGTTATTCTACGTAAGGAAGACCCCCTAAAAATCTTCTACTGATAGAAGACCTCCTACAGATCTTCCGTTGATAGATCCCCCTCAAAAGGTATTCTAGTGAAAGAAACATGATTTAACCGTTGCCCACAGTTAACTGAATCTACAGGTTGTTTCTTAGCTTCAGGTGGTCAAGCAACCTTTTCCGTTTGTGGCCGCATACTAGCCTGTTGACTTGAAGAATAATGCCTTCACTCTTCGGTCTTCAGGGTTCGTACGACGAAGCTCATTAGGCCAATTTGCTAGACCCGTCGCCTCTGCTGGGAAGTTGGGTCTAATTTCAGGTATTCGCCCGGCAAATGTGTACGAAGTGGCTGCAACCATGATGATGATACGGAAAATTCTCTCAACTACCAGAGGGAATGGGCAGCTCTCTGAAACGGCAATTAGTGAATTCTCTGAATCCTTAGCTTTCTCATGGTTCTGAAAAATACGTTGGTCAAAGGCTATGAAGTCGGGTGGTCTGTTAACGTAGACGCTGATAGGAAGATGGTCTGAACAAAGCTAATTGACGAAATGTCCCGGCACGTCATTTATCAGACCCACCTCCATAATGGTGATGTCTGGCGAGCTGTAAAAATCTCCTCTTATCCTTGAAGGACAGTCTTCGTTAAGCGTGCACAATGTGAAGCTATCAATGTGCTTGGTCAGCGTTGTACCTTTCGGGTTATTTCCGTGGACGGAATGAAGTCCCCTTGAACCAGATGGTTAATGCCCCCCAAAAGCGAACTAATGTCAGGCATTTATCGTAGGACACAACTATTCATCGGCGGTATATATAGGCATTAAGCACCGCGGTAGTCCCATATTTTACAGCTACCCCTATATATTCCATGTATGGGTAACCAGAGTCAAGCTTAATCGAGATAGGTTTGAAATGGACAGACTGGTGCTTAGGGAAGGCAAGTCCTCCCCCTCCGCTTCTTGTACGATGCTTCTGTAAAACGTTGCAACCATCGCAAAGTTGCAAGATACAAGCTAAATTGACTTTGTTGCGGAGGCCGTAGCTATTGCATTGCAGGAATGATGCATGTCAAAGGCGCAGAACAACAACCTGCGGGGGTGTCTTGTATTTCATCGACGACGATAAATTTGAAGGTTAAGTGGGAGACATGTTGGAAGATATTCTGGTTCCCATTTCCCATTACCATTACATCTCACCGATGTTGAAATGTGATAAATGTGGATCTGGCAAGAGGAACAGATCCATGATACGAGACACTCTATATCCACACGCGCACCAAAACGGGCATATCGGAATATATTGTCGCTTCCATGGTGAACAAATACACGAATACAAACATATACGAGGGGCACTAGAAAACTTTCGGACCTAGGCAACACGCAGTGTCGCCAAGCGTCATTTGACACTTGTTTTTGGAAAGTTTGACAGTTTTTAGCCTTAGCGTTCTCAGGACAGTTTGACATACGACCATGTGTTGGGTTGTTTACAGTGGCTTTATGGAGACATCTCCAAAACATGGGTTTTGAACGCTTTTTGACCACGCCTCTTTTTTGTTGATGTGCTGGAATCAAATGAAGTCCCCCCATCCCCAGTCAGAGCTGTACGGCGCACGATGGTTCAGAAATGGATTTTCCGGGTCAATCTAAACTTTGTTTTGTCAAAGATATTTAATTTCTATATGGGATTCGATAGTAAATATATTGCAACTAAGGAAACCAAAAAATTAGGCCAAAATATTGGAAGGATTTTTTCAATATTTTTGCAAATATCTGGAGAAAGAGGTAGCTATTTCTCGGAAACTATAACATATATTGTGTTCATTCTTTTTTTAAGGTATATACGATTTTTTAAATCTTTTTAACAAATTACCGTAGCGTTTACACAAAATGAACTATTTTACTTTTCCTCAGGTACCAAATTTAATGAAATTCTAAATTTAGTGGACTAGAACTTTTGTGGAACAACATGGAACAATATTCTGTTTCCACAGAAAGATACCGGAGAGTCTCCCCTTTCAGCCACTTTTGTGACCGTCCCGTTCTGTCCGTTTAACACTTTTTTAAATTTATTGAAATTACATGCGTAAAAATTTGTGTTTTTCCATACCGGTCTCAATATGAATTACAGCTTTTTTACACAAATGGAAATTTTTTGAGTATATGAGTTTTTATACGAGTTATATAAGTTTTATGAAAACCCAAGGAGTATTTTTTTTTTAATTTTTGAAAAAATTTAATTTTTTTGGAATTTTTTTTCGATTTTTTTAAGTTTTTTGGTATTTTAATAATTTATTTATTGGTATTTGACCATCTTAAATATATAGGAAGATATAAAAAACACAAAAACAGTCACATTTTGATGAAAAATAGTAAAAAAACTCAAAAGTTTAACTTTGACCTTGAATTTTTCTGCAACTACCACATTACGAATTTGACCGGTTATAAGTCATCTGAAAGCAAAAGTTACAGAATTTTGACCAGGAAAAAAACGATTCTGAACCACTGTGCGGCGCATGACCCATCAATTCCACGTTTTGTCCGGTCAAACAGGCGCTGGTTTGAACCGATGTGCGTTTTTCGAATTTCTCAGGAGACTTCTGGCAAACAAATTTTTCAAGCCGTGTAGTCGCCACACGGTCAGTTTTGCCGAAGAAACAGGCGGCCATTTGCTTCGAACGTCTTCTTCCATGAACAACTTTGGTTTGATTTGGCTCGCTTTAGAAGACTCAAACGGGTTTTTCTTGTTTTTTTTTCGGGCTCCTAAGCATAGATCTAACGTTCGTCGTCTGTGATGATCTTATAAGTTTTGTTTGGAGCACCGCGGTTGTTTTATTCAGAATTTCCGTGCACCAATCCACAAGAGCCTTTTTTGATCTAGCGAGAAAAATCTATTTTTTTCGGCCATGTGTTCATGCAATATCAAATGTTTGTTGGTGGAATAAATGCCCAAGGGTGCCTCTATCTCACGTTATATAACATGGAGATATTGCATTATCCGTTCACGCACGTCTTCATAAGTCACTGTAAGCAACCCAACACATGGTCGTATGTCAAACTGCCCTGAGTACGCTTAGGCCATGTTTATATTATAGCCTTTTGCAGGGTTAACCTTCTTAATGAGGATTTATTTTACGTATACGCAAAGGGATTGACATTTGAAACCCAGTGGGCTTGTTAAATCCGGTTATATATAAACGTTCTATTAGACTAAAAACTGTCAAATGACGCCTGGCGACACTACGTGTTGCTAGGCCAGAACGTTTTCTAGTTTCCCTCGTAATTGTTGAAATGACGGTCCCTGGTCGAAGATTCCTCCGAATCAATTCGGTCTATAGAACCGGCCCCTGGTCTTAGATTCATCCGAATCAATTCGGTCCATAGAACCGAACGCCGTGGGATTGGAAGGTAGACAAAATCGTTCGTTGCGGTATCTATCCTTCCTAGATGGTTGAAGTTCATTTCTCCTTCACATAAATTAAGTTCGAAACTGAACGATATATGCCAACTACCTCGGGTACCTCATTGGCAAAAGTTCAAGGTCGCACAGGGGGCGGGCCAGCCACCTCCCCCCCACCCCACTGAAAATTTTTAATACATATTTTTAACATTTTACTTTCAAACTAAAATGACTAGTGGAAACGATAATTATCAAAGGGAGTGACTCCCAAATGTTTATTAAGGTTCAAATGGGCTACTTCGGTCCGTCCGAATAGAACCAACCAATTTTGCCTACAAATATCGTTACATCTAACGATAGGAGAGGAATTGAAAATTATATTTTTGTGGACATGTAGAGTATATGGTAGCCGATATTTTCGATACCTAACATGTTTCACATATGGGTTATAACGGTACTTTTTACTCGCTTTACTTGCCACAATAATGGTCCGATCGTTCCAACCCCGCCCAAGCGGTGTAAAGGATTGTGGATTTTGTTCGTGTAGACTGTGTTGATTGGATCCATCAACACCGTCCGCAAAATTGACGTACGGTTTGTAGACTCCTGTAATTGTTTTTTTGTGAGGTCGCAGGTATTCTTTGAAGACATTTAAAAGTCGGCACATCATCCATATTTAAATTTTTCCTTACGGAAAATTATTTGCCCTCCTTCCTTTTCTCCAAACATCTCTTGGGTAGCAACACTTCTGGATGAACCATGATTTTATTGGTAGAGGTCGCTTGTACCCATGTACGGATTTGGTAGGTATTAGCCTGGGTTGTTTCCCTACGGAGGCTAAATTTTCTTATAATTTCTTTTGTGAGCAAGGCCAGGGCATACGTCGTCATATGCTCTTTCAAGGCTCTCGTACAATATAGCTTTTGTGTGATCGTCCTTAAATACGGTGAGGTAATTGCGCAGATAAAACTGATGTTAAAGAATTTTGTTGTTGTTGTTTGAAAAACCATGCACCCACACAATGACAACAGTGCTTGCTCAAATGTTTGTTGTTGTTTGCCGATTGCTGTTTGCCCTGCAAACATTTCTCAAAATTGTGAAGGTTGTTCGCTCAGATTAATCTTCTGTGATTCCCAACGGCGATCATTGGACGATTGTTTAAATTTTTTCTTAGATTTTTCAAATGATCGCCCTAGAGAATAACAGAATACTCTTCTGGAAGAGCAACAGATGATTGTCACTGACAGTTTTGATTTGGTTGTATATAATTCTCATATACACTTTCGACAGAACTTTGATATAAATGTCACGCATAATATTATGAGAATTGACAAACACAACGCATGCCCAGGTTTTGCCGAGTATAACTAGAAGGAGAACAAAGTGAATCAGGAAGCAGAATAACTAACCACCAACAACGTAAGGAATAACTAAAAATCAGAACAAGGCAGAAAAGAAAACAAAAGGTGGTAATAAAACTCTATGACAACAAATGAAAAAAACAAAACCCAGAGAAAAATTCTATTTTTTTTTTTTGCTTTTTACTTTATATTTTAATCTTCTAAAGATCTTCCAGATGATTAATCTGTGATTCTTCCTCGGAATTCGCTTCCTAGACACAGTTACTTTATGTTGGGGATTCGCAGAAGACCTTTAGGTGCGCTCTTCAGCGATTGAATTGATCTTCCCCGCGAATCCCAGATTAACGTTAAGCGATTGAAAATTTAAAAAAAATGTTTGCAGGGTTCTATTGCATAATTTAATGGGTGTCATTGTGTGAGTGCATGCATTTTCAATGAGTTGAGTTGTGTGCGCGGAGAGAAAAACATTCATTGAGAGCCCATGGGCGCTCTCTTGGGCTGCCTTGATCTAAGGCATGGTTGCCTAAGAGAGCGCCTACAGGCTCTCTGTGAACCCACTAAACAATTTTTGCCGAGATCGTACCTAATCCGGACGAAATTTCTGCTCAAGTTTCTATTTCTGATAGCGTATTCACATTCGAGTTTGAACACGAATTAGTTTAGAATTCGAAAGAAATTTTGTGAAAAATTCTGAGAGAGAGAAATTAATCAAAAAATTTCCCATTATGTGCAGATTATTCGGAAATTTTTGGAAAACAAGCTTGGGAAAGTATGCAGAAATTCTTAAAAGAAATCTTGCTGAAAGCCGTTTCAATTTCTAAGAGAAATGTTGAGAAATCAGTAAATTTTCTTACGATTTTTTCTTACAATTTATCCATTCCCGTTCCGTCATACTTAAGGTAAATTGTATGTCTTGTTCCCTGACGTTATATCTCTGTTGTAACGTGACAATATGATCACGTACATAACACAACAACTACTATCAAGAAACCCCTTACAGTCACACAGGAACAGCGCTTTAACAACACTCCACCGTACATTATTTCTACCTGACACTAGTGTTATAATTGGTAAATTTCACTCCAGTGTATTTTTGCAACCATCGTAGTCAGTGCCAAGGGTGAATAATTCGCATTCACTTTATACCGCGAGACACTCTAATATTTTAAAGTTAGTTGTTGATGGGGAGCTTACTTCTGCAGGAGGTTAGCTGCGGTTGGAATAAAAGACTGTTCTACATCCGTCAACTTACACTTCGCCACTAAAGCGTTGGGTCCTGTCCCACAGGGCCTTCGGGTCATCTGTTCCACTGGGCCTTCGGGTCAGCAGTTTCACATAGTATTTGTACCGAAGTTATCGGGCTCCCGAACATCAATAGCCGAACCCGTCGTCTTCAAGATCATCTGCAGCCGAACACCGAATTCATCGTCTTCCCGATCATCAGCAGCCGAACACCGAATACATCGTCTTCCGGATCATCTACAGCCGAACACCGAATACGTCGTCATTCCCGTCATCTGCAGCCGAACACCCTATACATCGTATTCCCGATCATTCACACCCGAACACAAACAACACCTCCTCAGCTGCCAAACCCCAGCGAGTCTGCATAATCCCTACACCAATTATTAATCCAAATATATACCTATTCAATTAATTCTTTTCGCATTTAAATACAAGTAGATTGTAAATTAGTATTTAATCAATAAATTCCCGATTTACCCTCCAGGAAAGGGAGAATACTAGTATTTTCATTTCGTACGGTTTAGTGGGTCCTTATGGAGACCTTGGATGCGACTGAACTTACCCCAGCCGACGAGAAAACGACGTTCAACTGTACACTACACATTCTCCACAAAGAACCCGATAGTTTCAAGGGTAGATTTCCAGATCTTGGTATTTAGTTCCTTCGTTCTTCCTCTAACTTATCGCCCCAACACATTTTTTCGTTTTTATGAGCGGTACATGTTAGTACAACGCTGGCTGTTAAATTTAGATCGTCCCCAGGAGGAAATTAATTGAGATTAATCCCAACTAAAACATCACATGGTATTTGTGACCCCAACACCATTTTGGGAAGAGATCTCTAACAATTCTATTTTAACGTGTGGGATTACTTAGATGATTTTTCCCATAGACATATTCTTGTGATAATATAATTTTTGTCATTCCCAAAGCTAATTCCCAAAGCGAATTCCCTACCTTTAAATGCAGGTGTAGTAGTATAGAGTACCAAATGACCGGTCCCGTCGACCATGGCTTTCATTTATTTATTTTCATAGAGATTCTCTCGTTTCCCTATGAAACATGAGTATCATCAGCATCATCCTCATCGTCTCACCAGTTGTAACATTGGTCTGTCTGTCGCATTGTTTTGTTAACTTTTGTTTGCCCATTCTTCCTTTTAGACCGCAGCGTAACACAAACACACGACGACACACACTCAGTTCCTACAGAACATAACATTTATTGTTGTTCATTTTCCCCAAAAGGCTTGACTCGGCACGGCTCACTTAGAAGGTGGCGGTGGTGGCGGTGTTAACCAGTTAGTCGTCTGGAATGGGTTATGTACGTGTGGTTAACACAAATGTTCTACTAACACAATTGTAACAAGAGATCTGTTCGCATCTCTGTACATCTGCATTTATGAATGTGAATAGAGGAGAAAAGAGCGCGGATGTTTTTGGGTTTGCAGCAACATTATTACTTTTGTGATTTTGTTCTTGTTATTTGATGTTGTTTTGCATTTGTTAACACAACAACAAGAACAACAGCAATAATTGTCAGGTCGGAATGGGAAAAGTTTGTAACGGCATGGCATGTGTATCCCCCCTCCTGCCAACAATATTAGCTTTTATATGAACTCAAGCTTTACAAAATGCAAAACAACTTTGTAACCGAAAAACCAACCATCACAGTGTATATTCACAAATATTTTCGCATTCTGCTCTTCTCGGCTCCTTGCCTTTCGTTGGTAGTGGTGGTGGTCCATCCGCATATCTCTTTTATTGAGGTGCAAAATTTGCCTCTGCTGTTCTGTTTTCCCCCTGCAAAAGTTATAATTAAAATACCATAAAATGTTGATATGTGTTTTGGTTATGGACATGGCCTAAAGTGCTTTTGGATATAAATGTGAGAATATGGGACAAGGTCCGGTCATGTTTATTTCGAAAAGTTTTGTAAAATAACTTTACTCATTAAAAATAAATAAAATTTTACAACAATTTAATTTGTGAATAAATGAATGTTGATTTTGTTTTTGTTTCCAAGTGGCAAACCGACAGACAAAGGAATTAGAGGTGGGGAAATTAATGAGAGTTAGGATAGATTTACATCTTCTTGTCGTGGGTGAAAGATGTCGATGATGCATCTATACCTAGGCCAAATTAATGATCATTCCATTCCTACTGAGAAAGAACTTAATATAGCACACATGAACTACCGAACTTCCGAGTTCCTTCTGATGTTCTGTTATACAGTTTTGTTTCGTGACCACTGAGAACCTCAACTGTCACATTACAGGTAGTTCAGTCAAAATATGTAGCTAAAACCTTCAAAATACCGGAAATCGGTAGGTACTGTTATATAGGGGTTATACTACCTTGTTGTTACAGCATGATTTCTCGGAAGTCAAATTAAAGGTAGTTTGGTAAAAAATGTAGCCAAACTTCTCAAAATACCGAAAATTGGGAGATATCGTTTTTTGAAGACTATACCAAAACATGGACCTATGTTGGCAATTTTTGGCGGAGAAGATTCCTGACAGCAGAGTTCTAACGCGTTACACTTTTATTGGCTGTTCTACATCACAGCTAGTCGACTCCTAGAATCTTAAAGTAGTTAGTGGTCGGAATTCTGCTGCCATCGCCCATGACATTCAACTCAGTGCTCACCTCTGCAGTCCATGTGGGGGACTGAGTGATCATAGATTTAGTGGCGGATATTTGCATATTTTTGGGGTGAGAAAAGGTGATAAGCTCGGTCAAATAGGAGTTCAGCCTTTCACATATGACATCAGGAAAAGTACCTGACCCCAAGATTGAACAATAATCCGCATACGGTACGATCTAAATGTCTGGAGGGGGTGAAATACAAGAGAGGTACAGGTTAAACAGTTCCGGAGATATCACTCCACCTTGTGAAACTCCCTGTTTCACTCTACCGGGATAGGACTTCTTGTTCCTGAATTCCACATACGACTGGCGTCCACACAAATAATTGATTATCCAAAGTTTCAAACAGGGTAGTCTGCTCAATGTCTTCAAACAGCTTGGAGTGTTTGCCAGTATCAAAGGCTTTTGATAAGTCGAACCCCCCAACACTGTTCTATCGCACAGCTTGCTCTGGTTGAGTCCTCGACTAAAATTCGGCGTGCAGCGTTGTTGTCGTGCTGTGATCGGCAACTGGATAGCAACTGCTGATGCTAGGGAAGAGCAAAGCCTCAAGACTGTTTGCTACGGGCGACAAAAGCGTATTCGGTCTGTACGATTCACTATAGGTGGCATCCTTGCCTGGCTTCAATAGCGGGACCACCTTAACCACAATTCACTTATTCCTTTTTCCGTCGCCTCTGTCGGGAAGTTTGGTCTCACTTCGGGTATTCAACCAACAGGTATATGACGAGCGGCTGCAGCAATAATAATGTCTCGGAACGTCCATTCTGCTAGAGGAACATCAGAAGGACTGGGCAGACCTCTGAAGCGGCGAACTCTGTGAAACTCGGCTAATTAGCTTTCCCATGATTGACAAAAGTGTTGATGAAATCAGGCAATCTGCTGATAGAAACAATTATGGGGAGATGTTCTGATCCTAGAGAAATGACGGTGTGGCAGGTGACGCCATTGTGAGACCAGGTGACACGATAGTTATGTCTGCCGAACTGTGACACTCTCCACTAATTTTGGTAGGGGCGTGATCAATGACCGTGCAAAGCGTACAGCTATCTATCTTCTCAGCCAGCGCTATACCCCTATGGGTAGGACAAAATGCCACAATCATGATGAGCATAAAAGTCCCCCAAGACCAGACGGTTATGACCTTACAAAAGCGCAATACACACCTAACTGTTACCCCCATACATTCCATGTAGGGGTCACTAGGGCCAGTATCAAGCGTGATAGGTCTATATTGAACAGACTTGTGCAGTAGGAAAGATAATCCCCCACCTCCACATTTTTACCATGGTACGGAGGGTATATTAAGTTTGTTTTTCCGTTTAAAGTAATAATTTGCGACTCTATAAATATATATATTCTTGATCAGGATAAAATTCTGAGTCGATATAGCTGTGTCCATTAGTTGAAATCACTCTGGCGTCCACAATAATTGAGATAGAACGTCATATTTTTGCACCATAGGCAGGTTAAATTTGAAGATGGGCTATATCGGCCCACGTTTTGGTATAGCTCCCATATAACGGTACATTCCGATTTTCGATATTTTTAGGGTCTTAGCTACATTGTTTGAAATAAGTACCCATAATTTGACATTTAAGGTTCCCTGCAGTTATAAATCTTTTCCAGCAAAAATTGTCAAGATAGGTGCAAATTTTGATATGGCATCCATAGAACGGTACCTTCCGATTTTCGGTCTTTTGAGGGTCTTAACTACAAATTTTAATCGAACTCTCTGTTATTTGATATTTGAGTTTATCTGTGGCAACGAAACTTTTCCATCAAAAATCGTAAACAAAGGTCAATTTTTTCATATAGCCCCCATATAACGGTACCTCCCGATTTTCGGTATTTTGAGGGTTTTTAGCTAAAATTTTTAACCGAACTAGATGTAATTTTACATTTAAGGTTCCCAGTGGCTACAAAATATCTCCATCAAAAATTGTCAAGATATGTGCATATTTTGATATAGCCCCCATATAAAGGTACCTCCCGATATTTTGTATTTTGAGGGTCTCAGCTACATTGTTTGACGGAACAATCTGTAATTTGACATTTGAGGTTCCGTGCAGTTACAAAACTTTTCCACCAAAAATTTTCATGATAGGTCCTCACTTTGATATATGTAGTCTCTATATAACGCTACCTTCCGATTTTCGGTATTTTGAATATTTTAGCTAAAAAGTTTTAACCGAACTAGACGTAATTTGACTTTAAGGTTCCCATTGGTCACAAAATATCTCTACTAAAAATTGTCAACATAGGTCCATGTTTTGGTATAGCCCTCATATAACGGTACCTCCAGATTTTCGGTATTTTGATGATTTTAGCTAAAATTTCTTACCGAACTAGATGTACTTTGGCATTTAAGGTTCCCATTGGTAACAAAATATCTCCAACAAAAATTGTTAAGATATGTGCATATTTTGCTATTTCCCCTAAATAACGGTACCTCCCGATTTTTGGTATTTAGAGGGCCTTAGCTACATCGTTTGATGGAACTAACCGTAATTTTGGGCATCTGGGGGTCAGATTTTGCACCTAAAATTGTGAACAAGAAAGGCAACATATTACTCCATTTTAGCTAGGAATATTTTATGGTGAGGGGTATAAAAAGTTCGGCCTGGCCGAACTTAACGGCTTTTTACTTGTTTAATATTTAAATGGTATAAAAGTTTTTCAGCCGTTTACACTGTACAACAAAATTTAACTTTTTTTAAAATTACAAGAAACCCCGCACAGATTATGAAAGAGGGCCGGAAACAAGAAGACACGTGAAAGTTTACGTCGGGAAGTAACCTAAATAGGCGTGGCAATTTCCGCCCATCTCTACAGGTTTTGAAATATTCGACATCAGATTCCTTGGAATCCTTGCATTTTAGGTATAAAGTGTCTTTGGCAATATTACTGACAACAATGCGGGGTATCTTTTAATGAAAAAAAATTAACCCTCATGCGAGTCACTAAATGGGTCTTTTTGGTCCCTTTTTTCAAAAACGTTTAAAAACTCCTTTAAAATGTTATCGTATCAGATCAAAATATTCTACAAAATTATTTGTCAAAAAATTTTACTATAAGTCCCCGAATACACCAAAACTCTAAATCGTAACTAAACGCCAGGAATCTGCCAAAAATAATAATAAAATAGTAAAATAAAATTCGAATTGGTTTCAGTTGTACACATGTTACAAAACTCCATTGTTATGGATCTACAATTAGACAATATACTTTTGTTGCTGCTTTAAATTTACTTTTCCTCCTAAACAAAAATATTTTCCTATTGAATATTTTATACTTTTCTCGTTAAATAAATTAAGTATATTAATTGCTTTGCGGACCAGGCAATTTTCATTTACCACTCTATTAACTTATACAAATGGAAAAAGTTTTCCATTATAACCATACTATGCTGTAATCGGTTCTTTAAGCACTAATGTTATCCAAACAATAAGCATGTTTGTGGAAACTTTTCTTCTCTCCTAAATCAAAATAAATTATAAATTATCGCCATAATTTTGCCGTTTTTCTTTTTGTGATTTGTGATAGAATATCAAGGACATGTTTGTGCTATGAAATGAAATATGGAACCTAATCTAAATTTAAAGTCATTTCTTTTTCAATTTGCACCCAATTTATGTCAAAGACATAAATTACGGAATTTTTTTCAATTTTCATCACAACAAATTTTCTCGATGTCAATGTAAGATTTATTTGTGATGATGGAACCTCTATGCCATTTCTTTTCATTGGAGATATTGTTTATCGTCTTATTTCTTTTGTTGTTGTTGTTCTTTCGTTTCATTCCATAATTGATGGTTTAAATATCAAATGACAGTTTAATATACTCGCGCCATTGTCGTCGTCGTTGTCCTCGTTGTCGATTTTAGGAGATTAGCAAGCTAATCCCTGAGCCCCACCTCTTCCCTCTTCCTCCAACCACTTGGCTAAATTGTGATTGATGAGTTTTATTAAACGTTAATTGCTTTTTCTTCGATATTCCTTTTTGAGCTTGGCGCCGCTTTCTTCGCATGTCTATCTGTCAACATCGTAGGTGGTGGTATGAGTGTTCGTTCTACTCATACCCTTACAAGCTGTCAGTATTTTAGTCTGCCATTATGTGCGTACAATTGTTTTTTCAAGTGTCTGTTTTGTTTATGTGAATTTATTGCAATTTGGATATTACGAAATATACAAGTAAAGAAAGAAATTGGCATGACATGGCTGGTGTACAAAGCGCCAAACAAGTTTTTGCCATGTTAAGAGCATAAGCTTCAACAATACCAACAACAACACAGTAATAATATAAACAGTAACAACGATTAGTCACAAGCAATAGAAAACAAGAAACAAGTCAACAGAGAGCATTTGAACATGTCATTGTCACCACCCTCTTCCCACCACACCTCTCATCAGAAGCACTGCAAACAATTGGTCTGTTCCTTTACTTTTGAAAATGGTAAAACCGGCAAAAGTAGCAAAAGTTGTGAACTGCTCTCATATGAATTGTAGGGTGTCAGAAGTAAAGGAACGTTTTTCGAGTAAAAAGTGGTAAAACTTGAAGATTCTTGCACGTAAAGGAACAGAGCTAATGGTCGGAAAATATTTGTAATCTAAATTTGTGAAGAACATAGAGTTGCCACAGAGTGTTCCAAGAAAATATGCATCAATTTGACCTAACTCTTAGGAAGTAACCTAGCAAACCAAATGGTCAGAGTTCGGACACAGTTTTCTGTGAGGTCGATAGTAAGAAAGAAAGACATATGAGGAGTTAGACGTGTTCTGAATTTTTGCTCAAAATTTGGTCTTATTGATAAAAAAGCTCTATTTTAAATGGCAACCCTGTTCTCCACTTTTCATGTTAATTAATATTTATAAAGATATTTGCAAGTAAATAGTTAACATACGACTATTGTTTCTCACTTGCTCTCATAATCGTTGTTTCCATGACGACGAAGAGACTAGAAGTGTAAAAACAAAAGAAGCAAAATGTTAACAAAACAAAATTGCAAGAAGCTTCAGCGAAGAGTACATAAACAACTTAAAACAACAGCCATCTGGCTGCCTGCCTGACTCAGAGTTGCTTGAACTAAACTTTAAAAACAAGACTCAACTGAAAGTAAAAGTTCAGACATCATCGGCATAATAGCAACAACAACAGCTACTACTACGACAAGCTATAACCACCAGCCATGATGTTATGCCAAGTTATTTTAGTAGCAACGAAATAGAGTCGTCCAAATGGCAGAGCAAGTCAATGGTTGAGACCAGTTTCCCGGTGCTTGTATGGCTTCATAAATATGTATGCGCTTTGACTTTAATATGCATGGCATTGATGCATTCGTATGGGACATTCCATGCTTAGTGGTCTCTATAAAAATATATTTAAAGAATATTTTTTTACCCAACACAAGCGAGGATTTCTTAAAGAACATTTTTTTCCAACAACGTGGATTTTTTAAACAATTTTTTTTCCAACAACGTTAATTTTTTAAACTATATTTTTTGGAACAACGTGGATTTTTCAAACAATATTTTTTACAACAACGTAGATTTTTGGAACAATATTTTTTCGAATAACTTGGATTTTTCAAACAATTTTTTTTACAACAACGTGGAAACAATATTTTTTTTCAACAACGTGGATTTTTCAAACAATTTTTTTACAACAACGCGGAAACAATATTTTTTTCAACAACGTGGATTTTTGAATAAATATTCTTTTCAACAACGTTGATTTTTTAAACAATATTTTTTTCAACAATGTGAATGTTTTAAACATTTTTTTCAACAACGTGGATTTTTTGAACAATATTTTTTTTTTTAATTTTTTAAACAATATGTTTCCCACCAACGTGGATTTTTTAAACTATATTGGTTCCAACAACGTGGATTTTTTAATGAATATTTTTCCCAACAACGTGGATTTTTATAGAATATTTTTAACAACATCGTGGATTTTTTAAACAATATTTTTTACAACGACGTGAATTTTTTCAACAATAGTTTTTACAACAACGTGGAGTTTTGAAACAATATTTTTTCGAACAACTTGGATTTTTCAAACAATATTTTTTGAAACAACGTGGTTTTTTCAAACAATATTTTTTACAACAAGGTGGATTTTTCAAACAATATATTTTTTGAAAAAATATTTTTTCAACAACGTGGATTTTTAAGCAATATTTTTTTTCAGCAATGTGGATTTTTTAAACATTTTTTTTGTCAACAAAGTGGATTTCTAAACAACATTTTTTTAAATTTTTTGGATTTTTTTAAACAATATATTTCCCACCAACGTGGATTTTTTAAACAATATATTTTTCCAACAACGTGGATTTTTTAAACTATATTTTTTGCAACAACGTGGAGTTTGTAAACGACATTTTTCCACCAACGTGGATTTTTTAAACAATATTTTTTTTCAACAACGTGGATTTTTTAAACAATATTTTTTTCAACAACGTGGATTTTTTAAACTATATTTTTTCCAACAACGTGGAGTTTGTAAACGACATTTTTCCACCAACGTGGATTTTTTAAACAATATTTTTTTTTCAACAACGTGGATTTTTTAAACAATATTTTTTTCAACAACGTGGATTTTTTAAACAATATTTTTTTTTCAACAACGTGGATTTTTTAAACAATATTTTTTTCAACAACGTGGATTTTTTAAACAATATTTTTTTTCAACAACGTGGATTTTTTAAACAATATTTTTTTCAACAACGTGGATTTTTTAAACAATATTTTTTTCAACAACGTGGATTTTTTAAACAATATTTTTTTCAACAACGTGGATTTTTTAAACAATATTTTTTTCAACAACGTGGATTTTTTAAACAATATTTTTTTTAACAACGTGGATTTTTTGAAAAATATTTTTTTTTTCAACAACGTGTTTTTTTAAACAATATTTTTTTCAACAACGTGGATTTTTTAATCAGTATTTTTTCAACAAAGTGGATTTTTTAAAAAATATTTTTTTCAACAACGTGGATTTTTTAAACAATATTTTTTCCAACAACGTGGATTTTTTAACCAATATTTTTTTCAACAACGTGGATTTTTTTAAACAGTATTTTTTCCAACAACGTGGATTTTTTAAACAATATTTTTTTCAACAACTTGGATTTTTTAAACAATATTTTTTTCAACAACGTGGATTTTTTTAAACAGTATTTTTTCCAACAACGTGGATTTTTTAAACAATATTTTTTTCAACAACTTGGATTTTTTAAACAATATTTTTTTCAACAACCTGGATTTTTTAAACAATATTTTTTAAATTTTTTGGGTTTTTTAAACAATATTTCTTCAATTTTTGGATTTTTTACACAATATTTTTCAAACAACGTGGATTTTTTTAATCAGTATTTTTTCCAACAACGTGGATTTTTTAAACAATATTTTTTCCAACAACGTGGATTTTTTAAACAATATTTTTTCCAACAACGTGGATTTTTTAAACAATATTTTTTCCAACAACGTGGATTTTTTAAACAATATTTTTTCCAACAACGTGGATTTTTTAAACAATATTTTTTCCAACAACGTGGATTTTTTAAACAATATTTTTTAAACAATATTTTTCCAACAACGTGGATTTTTGAAACAATATTTTTTCCAACAACGTGGATTTTTTAAACAAAATTTTTTCCAACAACGTGGATTTTTTAAACTATACATTTTCCAACAACGTGGATTTTTTAAACTATACATTTTCCAACAACGCGGACTTTTTAAACAAAATTTTTTCCAACAACGTGGATTTTTTAAACTATACATTTTCCAACAACGCGGACTTATTAATATTTTTTTTTTTTCAAAAATCCTGGATTTTTAAACAATATTTTTTCCAACAACGTGGATTTTTTAAACAATATCTTGTCCAACAACGTGGATTTTTTAAACAATATTTTTTCCAACAACATAGATTTTTAACCATACATTTTTCCCAACAACGTGGATTTTTTAATGAATATTTTTCCCAACAACGTGGATTTTTTAATGAATATTTTTCCCAACAACGTGGATTTTTTAATGAATATTTTTCCCAACAACAATATTTTTTCCAACAACGTGGATTTTTTAATGAATATTTTTCCCAACAACAATATTTTTTCCAACAACGTGGATTTTTTAAACAATATTTTTTTCAACAACTTGGATTTTTTAAACAATATTTTTTTCAACAACCTGGATTTTTTAAACAATATTTTTTAAATTTTTTGGGTTTTTTAAACAATATTTCTTCAATTTTTGGATTTTTTACACAATATTTTTCAAACAACGTGGATTTTTTAAACAATATTTTTTCCAACAACGTGGATTTTTTAAACAATATTTTTTCAAACAACGTGGATTTTTTAAACAATATTTTTTCCAACAACGTGGATTTTTTAAACAATATTTTTTTCAACAACGTGGATTTTTTTAAACAATATTTTTTCCAACAACGTGGATTTTTTAAACAATATTTTTTCCAACAACGTGGATTTTTTAACCAATATTTTTTTCAACAACGTGGATTTTTTTAAACAGTATTTTTTCCAACAACGTGGATTTTTTAAACAATATTTTTTCCAACAACGTGGATTTTTTAAACAATATTTTTTCCAACAACGTGGATTTTTTAAACAATATTTTTTCCAACAACGTGGATTTTTTAACCAATATTTTTTAAACAATATTTTTCCAACAACGTGGATTTTTGAAACAATATTTTTTCCAACAACGTGGATTTTTTAAACAAAATTTTTTCCAACAACGTGGATTTTTTAAACTATACATTTTCCAACAACGTGGATTTTTTAAACTATACATTTTCCAACAACGCGGACTTTTTAAACAAAATTTTTTCCAACAACGTGGATTTTTTAACCAATATTTTTTAAACAATATTTTTCCAACAACGTGGATTTTTGAAACAATATTTTTTTCAACAACGTGGATTTTTTTAAACAGTATTTTTTCCAACAACGTGGATTTTTTAAACAATATTTTTTTCAACAACTTGGATTTTTTAAACAATATTTTTTTCAACAACGTGGATTTTTTTAAACAGTATTTTTTCCAACAACGTGGATTTTTTAAACAATATTTTTTTCAACAACTTGGATTTTTTAAACAATATTTTTTTCAACAACCTGGATTTTTTAAACAATATTTTTTAAATTTTTTGGGTTTTTTAAACAATATTTCTTCAATTTTTGGATTTTTTACACAATATTTTTCAAACAACGTGGATTTTTTTAATCAGTATTTTTTCCAACAACGTGGATTTTTTAAACAATATTTTTTCCAACAACGTGGATTTTTTAAACAATATTTTTTCCAACAACGTGGATTTTTTAAACAATATTTTTTCCAACAACGTGGATTTTTTAAACAATATTTTTTAAACAATATTTTTCCAACAACGTGGATTTTTGAAACAATATTTTTTCCAACAACGTGGATTTTTTAAACAAAATTTTTTCCAACAACGTGGATTTTTTAAACTATACATTTTCCAACAACGTGGATTTTTTAAACTATACATTTTCCAACAACGCGGACTTTTTAAACAAAATTTTTTCCAACAACGTGGATTTTTTAAACTATACATTTTCCAACAACGCGGACTTATTAATATTTTTTTTTTCAAAAATCCTGGATTTTTTAAACAATATCTTGTCCAACAACGTGGATTTTTTAAACAATATTTTTTCCAACAACATAGATTTTTAACCATATATTTTTCCCAACAACATAGATTTTTAACCATACATTTTTCCCAACAACGTGGATTTTTTAATGAATATTTTTCCCAACAACGTGGATTTTTTAATGAATATTTTTCCCAACAACAATATTTTTTCCAACAACGTGGATTTTTTAATGAATATTTTTCCCAACAACAATATTTTTTCCAACAACGTGGATTTTTTAAACAATATTTTTTTCAACAACTTGGATTTTTTAAACAATATTTTTTTCAACAACCTGGATTTTTTAAACAATATTTTTTAAATTTTTTGGGTTTTTTAAACAATATTTCTTCAATTTTTGGATTTTTTACACAATATTTTTCAAACAACGTGGATTTTTTAAACAATATTTTTTCCAACAACGTGGATTTTTTAAACAATATTTTTTCAAACAACGTGGATTTTTTAAACAATATTTTTTCCAACAACGTGGATTTTTTAAACAATATTTTTTTCAACAACGTGGATTTTTTTAAACAATATTTTTTCCAACAACGTGGATTTTTTAAACAATATTTTTTCCAACAACGTGGATTTTTTAACCAATATTTTTTTCAACAACGTGGATTTTTTTAAACAGTATTTTTTCCAACAACGTGGATTTTTTAAACAATATTTTTTCCAACAACGTGGATTTTTTAAACAATATTTTTCCAACAACGTGGATTTTTTAAACAATATTTTTTCCAACAACGTGGATTTTTTAACCAATATTTTTTAAACAATATTTTTCCAACAACGTGGATTTTTGAAACAATATTTTTTCCAACAACGTGGATTTTTTAAACAAAATTTTTTCCAACAACGTGGATTTTTTAAACTATACATTTTCCAACAACGTGGATTTTTTAAACTATACATTTTCCAACAACGCGGACTTTTTAAACAAAATTTTTTCCAACAACGTGGATTTTTTAAACTATACATTTTCCAACAACGCGGACTTATTAATATTTTTTTTTCAAAAATCCTGGATTTTTAAACAATATTTTTTCCAACAACGTGGATTTTTTAAACAATATCTTGTCCAACAACGTGGATTTTTTAAACAATATTTTTTCCAACAACATAGATTTTTAACCATATATTTTTCCCAACAACATAGATTTTTAACCATACATTTTTCCCAACAACGTGGATTTTTTAATGAATATTTTTCCCAACAACGTGGATTTTTTAATGAATATTTTTCCCAACAACGTGGATTTTTTAATGAATATTTTTCCCAACAACGTGGATTTTTTAATGAATATTTTTCCCAACAACGTGGATTTTTTAATGAATATTTTTCCCAACCACGTGGATTTTTTAATGAATATTTTTCCCAACAACGTGGATTTTTTAATGAATATTTTTCCCAACAACGTGGATTTTTTAATGAATATTTTTCACAACAACGTGGATTTTTTAATGAATATTTTTCACAACAACGTGGATTTTTTAATGAATATTTTTCCCAACCACGTGGATTTTTTAATGAATATTTTTCCCAACCACGTGGATTTTTTAATGAATATTTTTCCCAACCACGTGGATTTTTTAATGAATATTTTGTTTTCAACCAATAACTGACAGCAGATTGATACTCTGTGAGTAGGCTTATTGTTCTCCCATGCGCTAACCTATCGATCTTCTGCAATAGCCAAATATCTTATTTTTGTCGAACGCTTTATCCTCTGACCCATATCTGAAATAAGAAACCCCAAAAAGAGCAAAAAATAGTTGGTGTCAAATCTTGATTCAATCGTTAAAGTTTTAAGATAATTCACAAGAAAACGAAAAAAAAACACAAACAACAGCTGCATCTCCACCAACAACAATAGCAAAAAGTTCAGGCAAAAATAGCAACGAAACATCGACGAGATACATTCTCGAAAATTTTTCCTCTTGTCGTTATTTTTCTTCTTCTCTGCCAGAAATGAGGGTAATAAAGTCATGTACGTTGACATTTAATAAACGTCTACCATGAATCAAATGAATGCAAGGCAGGCAGTAAGAGAGAAAGGGGAAAAACAGTCCAAGTTGATTGGAAGGCAAGTTTAAAAAGCAATCGGCTTTTTTTGGCCAAGTTAACACAAAAAATGACAATGACAAGGACGCCAATGGCAACGACAACGGCAACTAGGATTTTTGGCTATAATCGACAACATGCTAGGCAAGCGCCAGCAACAATAACAAAAACAAGGATAACTGCTGTCAGGAATAAACTTGCCCGAACAACTAGGTTAAATTTGTATCGTTACCAAGTTTCAGTAGATGCATCCAAGAAGAAGAAAAAAGTGTGTAGCTCGAAGGAGGCATGTAAGTGGGGGCTCACTCAATAAGGATTAATAAATAACTTATTCAGCTTCAATTTATGTTGGAAATGTAAAAATTGAGTTTTCTATGTGGATGTTGTGAGTCATAGGGTAAAATCTAGAAGGAAAATGGTTGGCCATTGCAAAAATATTCTTTACAAAAATCAATGTTTAAGAATTTGTTTCTTAAGTGGCTACAAGAAATTTAGGGACTCTAATTCAAAATAAAAATTTTCGAGTGAATTTGTTCTTTTCCGGTCTTGAATGTGAAATGTTCGTTCTAATATGTACCCTCAGTCTTTAGGATACGGCCAAAATGCGAGTATATTTGGACGAAATCCGTTTCAGACAATTTGGAGTCGATTTAGCTATGTCTGGCTGGAGTGCACGATAACTCTCGAACGAATCAACCGATTGGATCTCGCAGTAGTTCGTCCAAACATAGTTTAAGTTTGAAGATAGGCCATATCGGTCTACTCCTTAGAGCACTTCCCCCACAAAAGTTAAAATATTTCGCTCAAATGGTGCACAGAATAACTGTCGAAGGAAAAACTGTACATCGTACATCGTAATATTTCTCAACAAGTGGAAGCACTCACAGCAATACAAATCCACCTTTGCGCATCGTAACATTTACTTACTTAGTTGGCCCATTACAGAACATTTGTTCCATAGACCGAACTAAGAAAAGATCTCCATTCCTCTCTGTTTTTCGCTTGACTTTTTGGAATACCTCGCCTTTTCATTTCTTCATCCACTTGTATGCTCTATCGAAGCTTAGGCCTGCCGATTCTGCGTGCACCGCCATGTGGCATGTATTCATACGCCTTTTTAGCGGGTTCATCATCGCTCATTCTCATGATATGGCCTAGCCAACGCAATCGTTGCATCTCGATACGTTTAACTATATTCATGTCTTTATATAGCTTACTAGTGCACCCGGCGAACTTCTCGTCTCGCAGTCATTAAAGGTACATTGAACTTGATTTTTTGCCTTGCAGTTCATTTATTGTCATGGCTATCGCGAGACGAATTTGAAATGAAATTACTTAATATCGAATACATTTTATATTTGTTGTCATATATAAAGTTTTTTTATATCTTCACGCAGAGTCGCAGAGTCTTCATTTTGGTACAGAAGTTTATATTACTCCTAGGATGTTGATACAACCCATTTTCAAGGCTATATCGATCCATGTTTTGTTATAGCCATCATAGAACGCCATATCTTGATTTTAGGTGTTTTTAAGGGTTTTAGTCACATTTTATCACCGAACTGGCTCAAAAATTTCGTATAAAGTTTGCTTTGGAGCTACATAATGTTTCCCCATAAATTGTTCAGTATAGATCCACGTTTTGATATAGCCCCCATAGAAGGTACCTCCCGATTTTCAGTATTTTGAAGATTTTAGCCAAATTATCCTACCGAAATGACTGAAGTTTGGTAGTTAGTATTCGATATGGGCAATAATTCATACCGATAATTGTAAGTATAGGTAGTGTACTCTTTAATATAGGCTCCATAGAAGAGGTACATTCGATTTTGAAGCTTTTGGCAAACATTATTCATTTGAATACCCCTCACCATGAGATGTTTGCCATTCCGTTAATTCATTCATTCATTACATCCTGATCTAATTTGCCTTTTAAGGAAGCTAGTGTTTAAAAAAAACTTATCGGCAAAAATTTTAGACATTGGTCCAAATTTTCTTCTGACGGAAAGTGCAGTAATTTGGTATTGTGGCTTGTCAGATTGGAAGGTACAACCATGCCGGTCGATGTGAAATTTTTTAAAAGATTTTTCTCCTGAAGTGACGGTAACTTGGTATTTCGGATTCTCAATGGGTAGAAAACGACACAGAAAATGATCAATATGGGTTCATATTTTTGTATATATCCCAATTGAAGGAACCTCCAGTTTTTATGAAAATGGAATGAAGAAAATATAGATGTCTCATTCGTATTAAACCTGGTTTAAAAGAAAGTTAGCAGTTAGCATATTCCACGGCTCCTGGGAATAAGCCGTAGACTTTAGTATTTTCAAAATCGAACAGAAGCTAATGGTTCCGTTTTACTAAGGTACAACTCGTGGTGGTGGGTATAAAAAATTCGTCCCGGTCGAACTTACTTCTTTTGGTTTAAAGTACCACAATGAGAAGATTTTAGGTAAGCATTGATCGAATCAAAAGCTTTGGAAACTGATGTATATTGGACGGTTTTCTCAAAAACATCCGATCACAGAATCGACATACCTTCAACCAACCTTTTGTATTTATTATCTGTCTTCATAACCACCTCGGTTTTGCATCTCGTTATTCATATTAAATATGGATCCCTTGATTACGCACGAACTCTATGCAATGATGTGAATAATGCAAGTTGTTGAGTTGATGAAAATAAGAATGTGGTAACAAAGATCCAAATCGATGGCGAATTTGGCCGTGGGTATGTGGGCTCGATGACAACGAACACAATAATCAATTTTGGGTTACATAAATAATAATAACCACATCAATAGAACGGCCAGTTAATGTCAGGTTTAATCCGCGTTCTTCAATAATATTAACTTCGAAGTCATTTGAAAACATCCGTTACATTCTGCCAGCGTTCCTGCTTACTTCCTATTAGATTTTCCATAAATAACAATCCAGAGAATGGTAACATCAATTGAAGCTGCTAATATTAAATTACTTTTCGCAATTAATTTGCACAAAGAATTGTTTGAATAAAATGAAAACTGACATTTATTAATTAAATAAAACAATTTTAAAGAACTTTTAAAAATTGACATAGAGATCTTTTAAAAAGTCAATAGCATGTGGTGCATACACCATTTTCGCCAAAAAACTGTAAAAAAAGTGACACGATATACTCCGAACGCAAAAGCTCGAGAGAAATGTGTGGAAAAATTGACATTCCTCAAAAAATATTTTTGCAAATTTTTCGCAGATTTTCGCGATTTTTTTAGGTTTTATCCTTTTCTGCCATGAGACCATTCCGAATTGGTGCAAATTGTCAAAATCTGTTCAGCCGTTCTGGAGTTATAAGCGTAGTAACTAACATCATCCTTTTTTATATATATAGATATAGCTCGTGGTTCATACGACGTCGATATTCGCCGTCAACGCAAATCGGTCCGTAGATCTTTCGAAGAATTTTCCTCTCAAACACACCAAGCACTGCCTTATCTGCTTGCGCAAGTACCCATGCTTCGGAGCCATACATTGGCACGGGTAGTATCAGCGTTTTGTATAGTGTTATTTTTGTTGCTTTGCTTTTAAATTGCTTACTTAGACCATAGTAGCATCTGTTGGCCAATACAATTCTTCTTCTTATTTCACAACTGATGTTGTTTGTTGTGTTTATGGCAGTGCCGAGGTAGACGAAGTCTTTAACTACCTCAAAATTGTAGGTACCAACATCCAAAGTTGGTCCGAGCTCTATGGACGCTTTGCGCGTCGACACCATCAATTTGGTCTTTTCGCCGTTTACCGCCAGACCCACTTTCGCAGATTCTGCTTCGACCTTTCGTCGAATGATGTCTATGTCATCAGCATAGGCAAGTAACATGTGGCTATTGGTGTAAATTGTGCCATTTCTTTTGACATTTGCATCTCGTATTACCTTTTCCAGCAAAATGTTGAATAGGTCGCACGAGAGGCTGTCTCCTTGTCTGAAACCTCTTTTGTTCCAAAATTCTTCGGAGAGGTTCTTTCCAATTTTAACTGAGGACCTAGTATCAGTTAAAGTCATCTTACAAAGCCGGATGAGCTTTGCGGGGATACCAAATTCGGGCATTGCGTGGAATACCTTTGATCGGAGGGGACTGTCGAATGCTGCTTTATAATCGACAAAAAGGTGAAATGTGTCGGTCTGCATCTCTTGGGTCTTCTCTAGGATTTGCCGCAGGGTAAATATCTGGTCAATGGTGGACTTGCCAGGTCTAAAGCCACATTGGTATGGTCCAATTATTTCGTTGACCATTGGCTTTAGTCGTTCGCACAATATCCCTGACACTATCTTATAGGCAATAGGGAGAAGACTTATGCCCCTATAGTTGGAGCATACAGTCTTATCTCCTTTCTTGTGGACGGGACATAGGATGCTCAGGTTCCAATCGTCGGGTAAGCGTTCTTCCTTGCATATGGTGCTAACTAGCTGATGCATACTCCTTATCAGCGCGTCGCCTCCGGTTTTAAACAGCTCGGCTGGTAAGCCATCGGCTCCTGCTGCTTTATTATTCTTCAGCCGGTTGATTGCTGTTTTTACCTCATCTTGGCCGGGCGGTATACATTCTATACCATCTTCTGGGATTGGATCTGTGGTATCATCGTCTTCGCTACTATTGGATACCAGCAGATTGGAGAAATTTTCCTTCCATATCCTGAGCACGCTATCTGCATCTGTTACCAGATTACCTTGCTGGTCTCTACAGGAGAATGTGCCTGTACCAAAGCCATCTGTTTGATGTTTCACTCTTTGGTAGAATTTTCGGACTTCATTCTGGCTCCTGTACATCTCGATTTTTTCAGACTCCCGCTTTTCCATTTCTCTCTTTTTCTTGCGGAAGAGACGTTTCTCTTCTCTCCTTTTCTCCCGATATCTCTCTCGTGCGCTACGCGTTGCTACTGATTGTAAAGTAGCTCTATATGCCGCATTTTTCTCTTCGGTAGCAGCACGACACTCCTGGTCATACCATAAATTCCTTTGTGGAGGTCTCTAGAATCAGAGGTCTGCAATATGCCACTCGCTTAAAATGCACATTCACGATTTCGTGCCATTTTCATTGCTTGCTATTGACATCACTGTTTATTGCTATTGCTTGTTTTGTCTTTTCTTTCGTGAGAGTGTGCAATTGGCACACTCTCTCCAAATGATAGCAGTGACAGTCACCACACTAAAAGAGCTCATTGCCTTTTTGTTTTGATATTGCATTCGCTCAAGCACACTACAGTAAAATAAGCAGTAAATACATATTTCTAGTCGGTTTTAGATGTTAGTATACAAATAAAAATGAATATTGAGACGATAAAAAGAAATATTAACAATGGTGTTTATCGTATTGTTAAAGAAACTAATAAAAGAAGCAAAATTTGGAAAATGTATTCATTTATTCAAACAGAAAATGATACAATAATTGAAAATGTTGTTATTTGTGTACATTGTAAACGGATTTTAAAATATAATGGGAGGCAGACATCAAACCTAGTTCGCCACAAATGCTACGTTCGACAACAACGAAATTCTCCTTTAAACGTCGCTACCAACGAAGATAAAGATAAATTCTTGGTGGCATGTTCGCAATGGGTTATTGAGGATTGTCGTCCGTTTTCAATTGTTGACGGCAGTGGATTTAAAAAAATGATGCAATCTCTTCTTAATATAACCACTAATTACGGAAATACCGTAGATATATCAAACATGGTACCCGATTCCACAAAAATATCACGCCAGATATGCGACATGAAATAGCAACAGCTGTGACAAATGGAACTGCAGCGATAACATCTGATCTTTGGAAAGACAATTTTCTGAAGAGAACCTTTTTGTGTACTACTTTTCAATACATTAAAGAATTAAAATTAAAGGATATTGTTTTGGGTGTTAAGTCTATGGATTTGGAAAGATGTACAGCAAGTAATGTACGTGCAAAATTGATGTTTATTTTAAACGAATTTGGTATAAAAAATATTGAAAATATTACATTTGTTACTGATAGAGGATCAAACATTGTTAAGGCTCTCGAAGATCAAACTCGCCTTAACTGTTCAAATCATCTCCTAAATAATGTATTGGATTGCAGTTTTAAAAGTACAAAAGAACTCATGCCTACTTTTGACGCTTGTAAGAAATTAGTAAAGTATTTTAAGAAAACATCTTTACAACTTGAATTACAAACATCTCTAAAAAACTATTGTGTAACGCGGTGGAGCTCATACTTGAACTTATTTCAATCTATTTACAATAATTACGTTAAAATAAAAGAGATTCTTCTGTCAAAGAATGAATCTCATCGAATTTCAGATATTAATGTATCGCTTCTTAAGGATTTATTAGAAATATTTAAAAAATGTGATATTATAAGCAAAAAGTTGCAAGGAGTAAACTATGTATCTATCAATTATGTATATTTAACTGTCAATACACTTAAAACAATTTGCGAAGAAAGCGATTCGGATATGTAGATAATAAAAGCTTTGAAAAAAAAAATATTCTTAAAGAGATGGAAAAAAAGTACATGGCCAATATTTCGATTGTACATTTTACCGCCTGTTTCCTTTATCCCCCAACTAATTCATGTCTGGATCAAACAACATTGGATAAAGTTAAAGAATTTTGTATTTCCGAAATAATTAAATCTCAGCCCCCTGCGGCTGGCTCGGAGAATAACCCGACCTTTAATCAATCGCCCCAAGATTTTCAACTGTTTTTCTCAAATTTTATGAACCCACAATATTCTTCCACAGAAGAGACCATATGTGAAGAAATTAACCGATATATATATTTAAAAGTTAATGCTGATATAAATTTTGATGTTTTACGATGGTGGGATAATCATAGTTCGGAATATCCCCGATTATACAAATTGGCCAAAAAAATATTGTCAATACCTGCTAGTAGTGCAGCGTCCGAACGGGTTTTTTTCAGCAGCGGGTAACATAATAACGGAGAAACGTAGTCGCATTGGTCCCAGAACCGTCAATAATTTATTTTTTTTTAAATTCTCTATTTAAATACGAATAAAATACAATTAAAGTAAAAATACAAATTTTTGAGGCAGAATAATTGTTTCACTGACAACAACTGGAGTGTTATCAAAATTTAAGCATTCATTTCTGTATTTAAATTATTTTCTTATAAAATGTTTATATATAAAGTACTCAGTTTTGAATAATTTTTAAGAAAAATAGTTTTCCTTGGTACAATATTTTTATATATCCAATTTGATGTATTAGTTTAATAGCGTGACGAAAAATGAAATAAACACAAGTGTCAACGCATTTAATTTGTTTAATTTATCATTTAATGTTGGCTAGCAGAGTGGCCAGCCATTTGTGCTGCTCGCGATTATGTGGTGGTGGTTTTGTGGGTGACGATAATTTCGAAAGCAGTACTGTGCATAGTGCGCATAGTGCATTTGCGCATCATGCGAATACAAATGTAAAAGCAAGCACTGCACGCACTAAAGCAGTGAATCTTTTTTAGGGATGAATCTGCTTTTTGGCACAATCGTATTTTTATAGGCAAGGCACAGCACTATTCGCTTTTTGGAAAAAGCATGAGAGTGTGCCTTTTATATGCATTTTGCGGATCTCTGTCTAGAATCCAAGTATGGATTTTGCGGCTGTTTGCATGGAGTGGGCAATATGTTGCCATTGTGTTGTTATGTTATCGGGACAAGGAGTGCTCGCGTTAAGCAATTGGTCTAGTTGAGTGGAATATGCTGTGGCTATCTGTTGTGTTTGCAGCCTATCGATGTCCAACTTCCACGTTGTGTTTGTTCGTGCTTTATTTGCAACGTTTAGACGGGTACGTACCTTTGCTGCAACAAGGTAGTGGTCCGAATCAATGTTTGCGCCTCGGAACGATCGTACATCCAACACGCTGGATGAATGTCTTCCATCTATTACAACATGATCAATTTGATTACTTGTTCTTTGATCTGGAGACAGTCAGGTGCCCTTATGAATATCGAGATGATTAAATCTGGTACTGCTAACTACCATGTTTTTTGCAGCTGCAAAGTCTATCAGCCTCATACCATTGTCAGATGTTTCACTGTGGAGACTGAATTTCCCGACTGTGGGGCCAAAGATATTCTCCTTTCCAATTTTGGCATTAAAATCGCCTAGAATGATTTTAATGTCATGGGCAGGGCAACGGTCATATGTTTCTTCTAAGCGCTCGTAAAATATATCTTTGGTCTGTGTTTGCGCCAATGCGGGGAAATATGCAAAGCCCAAACCGATAAATAAATAAAAACACAATAGTGGGGTTTTAGTTTTAAATAATAATGGCAAAGGCCGAGTTTATTAATAATAATAATAATAAATAAGGGTTGGTAAGACAGATTACCTGGTTTGCACAATAGCGGGGGAGCGCGACTTCGTATCGTGAGATAGAAGAGACGAGAATAAGTAATGTCAACGATCATAACATGAAGGAAGGTGGAGGCTTTGGCGCCATTCGCCAGTCGTTGAAATCTGTTGACAGTGACGTTGACAGATCTAAACGAGGTTAACCCTTTAAGGACTAAAATGTGTTAACCCATTGTTAACAAACAATAATTTAAATCTAAATTATTCATGCCGGCCACCTTACAACACATTGCGATGTTGTAACTAAAATACAATACATAAATATAAATGTTTTCAATTCAATTATTTTTTTTTTTTTTGTTTTATTTTTTTTTTCCAATTCATTCCATTTTTTCAAAAAACATGTTGGTAACACTATATGTTACATATGCCCGACAACACCCAACCAAAAATGGTATAGTGGGCTATCGGCAACCCTGGCGTCGCTTGCACCCGATGAGTTATGACCCTGGCATAAACTTCCGGCCCGAGTACCAAGGCCACCCGACCAGGCCTATTAAAATCGGGATCTGCCAATGGAAGACCTAAAAATGAGTCCTGAATGCGCTCTGGGATTGCCGCTGTAGGCGTAAGCGCATGGTCCAAATTGGTAACCACAGCCACAATTGAAATGGACTGACTCCGGTCATAGATCGAACTAACGGTCAGGCGACATATTTGGCTACCTTCGATCATAGAAGTAGGGAGTCGAAGACTATGCACCAGAGAGGAACATATCTGACTCTGCCTACTGCATTGGTCCAAAACCGCCCTCACAATAGTGGGCCGATCGGACGACACAATCTTGACTATCAAAGTCGGGGATAGGCAGATACCTGTCTGGAGGGACAGCAAGCCGACCAATCCTGTCTGCGAGGGGGGTGCGTTATCAGACGGACGACTATACGGACTGTTACGTGGCCGATATCTATAATCGGTCTGCGGACGACGCTGACGATTATTTGTGGGTTTAACCACGGTCTTCGCATCTTCATGAAGGAGCGTGTGGTGTTCTCCATTGCATACGGCACATTTTCTTTTGCTTCGGCAGTCCCTAGCTTGGTGGGATTTAGATAAACACCGTACGCAGTCATTATATTTTACGACAATGCGACGTCGCATGTCAACATTCATAACCCGGAAGTCACTACATCTATCCAGCGGGTGCATGCGATCGCAAAGGCGACATTTGTGTGAGGCCGCAGATGAAACCTTATGGGTTTCGGACCTTAAGCTTTTGGCCGACTCCTCCGAATGAGGTGTGGCAACCGGAGCCGCAGATGGACCCGAAGATCCGGACTCGGTTCGTATAGTATCATTTTGGGGGGATGACGCAGGGACCGGAGCCGCAGATGAACCCACAGAGATGGATTCGGACTCGGTTTGCATGGTGTCGCTGGTAGAGGCGGGGGCCGCAGATGAATCCTCATTATTGGACTCGGACCCGGGCTCGGATATTTTTACAGCCGCGATTGGCTCAACAAGGGCTTCTTCCACTGCAGCCGACGACATTCCAGTTTGGGGATCGGTGGGGCGAGGTTCCATAACAATATTGTCATCAACGTTCAAAAGTTCGTCTTCCGAATAGATTTTCATCGACATACTATATAACGAGAAGAGAACCATATTATTCGATTGCGGGGGTGTGGTCGGTCAGAACGACCAATTTTGTAATGGGCCGTCTTACAACGCCGTTTTCGGTTCGAACGTCCGCGACTCGAACGTGCCCGTCGGTGCCCGGAAAAACATTTTCGATACGCCCTAATTTCCACGACGTGGGCGGAAGCTGATCATGACGAACAACAACTAGATCGTCTATCGCTATTTCTCGTTGTGGAAATTTCCACTTATATCTCATATGCAAATGCTTGAGATATTCATCTTTCCACCTCAAACTAAACTGGTGGGCAAGGGCCTGAACTTTCCTAAACCGATTGACTAGACTTAATGGTTGCTCTGTGATGAGAGGTTCAGGCGGGGATAACAAGGGGGCACCAATCAAGAAATGACCTGGCGTTAGTGCCACTATTTCGTCTGGACTGTCCGACATTGGACATAAAGGACGAGAATTAAGGCACGCTTCGATCCTAGCCAATACCGTTGCTAATTCCTCAAACGTGAATTTTAAATTTCGAGATTGCTTTCGAAAATGTAACTTGAAGCTCTTGACTCCCGCTTCCCATAACCCTCCCATATGAGGGGCACCAGCAGGTATAAAATGCCACGATAGGCCCTGGTCTGATAAAGACGAGGAGACGGAGTCAGCGCTTTTTCGGAGGAAATCTTTAAAATTTCTTTGAAGTTCTCGCGAAGCTCCAACAAAATTTGTTCCATTATCCGAAAAAATGGAATGGGGACAACCACGTCGAGCAATAAATCTATGTAACGCAGCCATAAAATTAGCAGTCGACAAATCGGACACTGCTTCCAAATGAATTGCCTTTGTAGAGAAACACACAAAGACACATACATAGCCCTTGGTTATTTTACAAGACCGACCTAAATAAGATTTTACATCAAACGGACCTGCGAAGTCCACGCCAGTATTGGTAAAAGGCCGATTAAGAGTTGTTCTCTCTGGGGGAAGGGCAGCCATAAATTGATTGCAAGCCCGTTTCTTCAACAAAAGGCACACTTTGCAACGCCGAACAACCAACCGAACCAAATTTTTCATACGAGGAATCCAATATTCCAATCTCAAAGTTCGCATCATTAACTGAATATCACCATGAACACATTTTTGGTGAATATATTCTACCAACCGTAGAGCAAAGACACTCCTATAGGGGACAATAATAGGATTACGTTCCGAAGGAGCAAGTGTAGGCGAATATACCAGTCTACCATTCATTCGCATGACGCCATTGTCATCTACGAAAGGATTTAGAGGAGCCAACAAACTCTTACTATCTAACGGCTTCTTGTCTAACAAATTCTTATAATCGTTGGCGAAATATATTTTTTGAGCCGTAATTGCACAATAATTACGTGCGTCAATAATATCTGCCGAAGAAATGCGTGTAGAAGGATAGTAGTAATGGTTTCTATACCGGGGATGCGTTTGACGAATGAATCTAAACGCGTATACAATGAAGTGAAGAGCTCTACGCAAACAAGAAAAATCTTCCAAAATCTCTTTAAATGTCGACGGAAAAAAAGAGAAGTGACATTTAACCGGGCGCATTTCCATTTCAGTACTAATCGGAGCCAGATCACGAATAGACCATTCCGATTTAGTTTTACCTAGCCAACTAGGGCCGTTCCACCATAGGGGGGAGGCAGACAATTCTACCGGAGACAAACCACGACTTCCTAAATCCGCGGGGTTCTCTTCTGATTTGACATGGTACCAATTGTAATTGCCAACATTTTCTTGGATTCGACACACCCTATTGGCTACAAAAGTCGTCCAAGTAGAGGGGGTTCTTTTCAACCAAGCAAGAACTATCGTCGAATCTGTCCAACAATAAATTTGATTAAATTCCAGATCTATTTCCCGCACAATAGTTTTCAATAGATCTGATGCTAAGACTGCTCCACAAATTTCCAAGCGAGGCAGCGAAATTGATTTCAACGGGGCGACTTTTGTTTTGCACGATAGCAAATTAACGAAAATGTTTCCATCAGGGGACTCGACACGTATATAGACTACCCCCGCGTATGCCTTTTCCGAGGCATCGGAAAAGACATGAAGTTCAGCAGAAAATCCTGGAACATATTGAACCCATCTAGGTATCCTAATCGAGTTAACATGGGGATATGTTTCAACAAAACTTCTCCATTCAGCCTCAGTAGCTGCCAGAAGTGGATCATCCCAACCAATGTTGTCCAGCCAAATCTTCTGCATGATCATTTTCGCCCTAACAATCACAGGGGCCAACCATCCGACGGGGTCAAACAATTTTTCAATTGCCGAAAGAACTTCCCTTTTAGTGAAGTGTTTATTGACAATAGGACTCACTTCGAAGAAGAAACAATCTAAACGCGCATTCCACCTAATGCCCAAGGGTTTAGAACTACTAGCTTCTACAAACGATAAAAGTTGAGCATCTACCAAATGCTCAGGGGGGAAACGATTCAAAATAGCTCTACTATTCGCTGTCCATTTTCTCAGCTCGAACTTTGCCGACGATAGTGCCCTAATCAACTGGTCCCTAGCTGCCAATGCAGTCTCGATGTCGTGAGCTCCGGCTAAAACGTCATCAACGTACATACATTTTCGCAATATATGCACCGCGAGGGGAAACTCTGACTCAGTATCATCTGCCAGTTGAAGAAGCGTCCTAATCGCTAAGTATGGTGCACAATTTACACCGAACGTCACTGTCTGTAGTTCATAGTCTTGGACTTGTTTTGTTGTTGAATCCCGATACAAAATTCTCTGAAGAGGCGAATACTTTGAGTCCACACGAACTTGCCTATACATTTGAGTAATGTCCGAGTTAAACACGAATTTGAAGATACGCCAATGGAGGATCAAAAGAACTAAATCTTGCTGTAACGTTGGACCTACGTGCAATATGTCGTTAAGACTCTGCCCATTCGAAGTTTTATTTGAGGCATTAAACACTACTCTAAGTTTCGTGGTCGGTTTTTCAAGGTTTATCACGGGTGATGGGGTAGATAACAAGAAAGGACATCCATTGAAGTATTTGCGGATACCGGTCTCATGTGGTCAAGTTCCAAATATTCCGATAATACTTGGTCGTAAACTAGTTTTATTTCAGGCTTTTTCATTAGAGAATTCTCGTTCCGAAAATATTGTTTGAGGACGTTTGTGCGGGACTCTCCCAAGTACCCGATAGCGCTAATCTCAGATTTAATCGGCAGCGTAACAATATACCTACCCTCTGAGTCCCTACGAGTAGTTCGGACGTAATTCTCCTCACAAAAACGGTCCGATGGGGATAATATTTTGCGTTTGGGAGTCTCCTCGATTTCCCAGAATCTCAAAAGGGTCTGGTTGATTTTGTCTTCCTCTGCTACCTCAACAGTAGTGGCAAAAGTTCGAACTTGTGCTGCAGGGACAGGACCCGTAACAAGCCAGCCAAATACAGTATTTTGAGCCAGTAGTGCTCCAGACAAAATGGGACGACAACCATCTAGCAATATTTTGGGATACAGATCAGCACCTAACAGCAAATCGACAGGACGAGATTCAAAAAGGTTAACATCTGCCAAGCGAAGATCGGGAATTTGAGACCTTAAGTAAGAATTAACCATAAAAGAGGGGAGATTTCCTGAAATGGTACGCAAAACTAAAACGTTGGTTTCTAATTCCAGAGAAGGGTCGAAGGGACTGCTAATTTGAATACGACAAGCTTTACTAGCAGTGGCCGAGAGTGAACAACTAACTCCTGAAATTACAGCATTCGCAGAACGAACAGGAAGCTTCAAACGAGTTTGGAGTCGCTCGGAAATAAAAGAGGACTCTGAAGCAGGATCTATCAACGCCCTAGCAGGGTACGAAACACCTAGATGAACAATATTCACCATTGCGGTACCTAAAAGTACAGCTTTGTTCTGCGCGGCGTGAAACACTTGTCGGGGCAAGCAACCAGCGGACGTGGATGGTGCGCAATTTTCCGAATTAGGGGGGACAGTCGAAGAAGTAGTACTAGAATTTTGGGGGACATGGCTAGTCACGGTGGAACTTCGAGTTGAATTATTCGATGTAATTTCCTCCCGATGCAACAAAGTATGGTGGGTCTTATTACACTTCGAACATCGACGTTTGCTATCACAATTCTTTACTTCATGATCGTTCCTGAGACAATTAATACAAAGATGATGACGTTTCATCACTTTGTACCGATCTGCGGGTTTAAGACTCTTAAAGCGGGGACAGTCATACAATTTATGACGCTGATTTTGACAAATTATACAATTTGAACCTTTCGAAGCGCGGGGAGAACGCGGCGGCTCTGAAACTCTGGTATTCGAATGATGCGCTTGAACTTTACTATTATTTGACCGCTTAGACTGATCTGTACCACGCATATCATGAAGGCACATGAGTGTACGAATTCGCTCAGTGAGAAAGGTATCCAAGTCTTTCCAAGACGAAAGAGAGGATTTATCTTTAACACTCTGCTCCCAAAGAGTCTGAGTGATTTTTGGCAATCTCTGGAGACACAAAAATACTAATATCGGATCCCAATTTTCCGTGTTGACATCATACACGGACATCGACGATAGGCATCCGTTGATACCACGTTGGATCGACTTTAATCCCGAACTAGTCTCACTATAGAGGACCGGAATATCAAACAAAACTTTCAATTGGTTGTGAACCAGAAGCCGGGGATTATCATAAGTTTCGACTAGTGCCTTCCACGCGAGCTCGAAACTACGATTAATTAAGGGGAACCTCGATACAATCTCGCGAGCTTCACCAGAAGTCTTCCTAACGAGATGACAAAGTTTTTCTACGTCGGTAAGACGACCATTAACAATATATATAGCCGTAAACAAATCCCTAAAGGTTGGCCACGAATGGAAATCGCCTTCAAAAATGTCCGTATCGCATGGCGGTAGGGCAAGGTTGTGGACACAATCCAAATGAGAAACTTCATCCATAGTCCTAAAACTGGCACTATTATTTCTCGCCATAGAGGAAAGCGGAGTTTCTATCTGCGAATGATTTTCGCGAGAAGCATGAGTCGAAGAACTCAAATTGTTGTGCGTTGCTTGCGGGTTTTCTTTAAGCGACTTAGCTAAATTCTCTCCTGGCGTTTCTATCAACGAAGCAACCGAACCACAAATACTACCATTAATAGAGGAGGTACGATATTTCTTAAATTGCCCTAGTTTCCTATTAATTGCTGACTGGCAGTCGACATAAATTTGAAATGACGAATTGTACTTCTGATCGACCGCATCGATAACCTCTTTCGTCGTCTCTACTGACGACATCATAAAATCACAGCACCTTTCAAATTTTTCCTGTGCTTGTGTCCAAAGTTTTTCTAATGCACTAAGATGAGACTGTAGCGCATGAATATCAAGCTGCTCATCACGCATCGTATTGAAACGAGCATTAAACTGGATGACCGCATCCGAAGTTCTAGTGAACATATCTATTGGGGTGAATGACATTTTGAACAAGTTTCCCGAAATATGTACTACAACAAGCAAGAAGGGAAGGACTAAAGCACGATTTGCTCTTATAATGTATCCAAAAACCAAGAATAAAACTGATTCTACTTCGCACGATATACGAAGAAACCACAAAAGGATCAAAAAGTTATCCACAAACTCCACAAGTTTCAAACAATCGACCGAATTTTTCAAAGGTCCAAGAAAAACACCAAAAGCTTCCGAAAATCTAACGAAACCGCACAATAGGGCCAAAGAAATCGGAAATGTTCGCGAAATAAATGCCTTGAACCTCTCACACAATAGTGAAATATCAAAAAATTGGTCTATAATCACCAAAATTATAATCTGCGATGAGATATTTAGCAACCAAATGCAAAGATACGACGCAAAATATGTGAAAAATTTTTAAATAAATAATAAATATTTCAAATATATTCCAAAAAAATATCAAAAAATATATAAAAATGGTTAGTTTTTATTAAATTGTATATTTTTCCCGGTAATTTTCCAAAAACCGTATTTTCGCGCACAAAAAATTCAAAATATTTTAATATTTATATTTTCTACCGAAAATATTGAGATTTTATAACTTTTATTTCCACAGTTTACCTACTATTTAGGCAATCGAACTACCGAATGTAGCGTATTTTCCAAAAATAAATATTAAAAAATAAAAATTTTAATCAAAAATCTACAAGAGTAATTAAAAGTTTCAAATTCCGCACGAAAAATATCAAGTTTAACACTTTTTTATTTTAAAAAAGTCGTATTGACCGATCGAAGGGTGTACGCGTTATTAATTTTTTCAAAAACGTCGTTTTCTAACACCCAATTATCACTCAATAATCGAAAATAAAATTCAAAAAATTTTAATATTTTATGTTGGTTCCGTTTATCGAGGGTCACCTGTATAATATGTTACGTTGCGTATATCGAGGGTCACCTGTAACACAACAGACAATACCAAACTTATGTATGTATATGCGTATCAAGTGGCTGACCGACTAGGCAACGATATTAGCCGTATGATTTCTATGGCGTTTGTGTGTAGGTACACCTATTACTGATCACTAGTGGACGAACGAACAAACAAACAAACCAATGCAATTGAAGTGCGTGTATTTTTTGGGGGTGATTTATGAATAATATTTTAATTATTAAAAATGCAATTTTGCAAAAAATTTAACAATTTTAAAATTTCAATTACACCAATCGATGGGGAATTTTATGCACATTAAAATGACACCGCACATCAATATTTTATTTTCAACAGAAAAGCCAAAAAATACACTTTTCTTCAATTATTTTGATTTTTTCTTTATTTTCAATTGCCGTCGGCAAAGCAATATTTGCATTCAAGACGGAGGGGGACGGGGTACGCGACGCGTTGTAAAACGGCCACAAGGAATATAAACGACGCGATTGTTGTTGTTTTCACACAATTTTTTCTTCGATATTTATTTCTTTTTAAGAATATTAGTATTTATTTAATTTCACCGGCACTTTTTTTCACTGTACGTACCTGTTTGCTTTAAAAGTAAACAAGATGATGGTGATAATGAGATGATGTGGGGTGGACTGTATTGATGGTGATGATGTTGATGCTTTGCAAAAAAAAGAAGAAAACAATTACTTCTTTGACAACAGCTCGTTCGTAATCCGGCTCGAAGGACCAATGTTTGCGCCAATGCGGGGAAATATGCAAAGCCCAAACCGATAAATAAATAAAAACACAATAGTGGGGTTTTAGTTTTAAATAATAATGGCAAAGGCCGAGTTTATTAATAATAATAATAAATAAGGGTTGGTAAGACAGATTACCTGGTTTGCACAATAGCGGGGGAGCGCGACTTCGTATCGTGAGATAGAAGAGACGAGAATAAGTAATGTCAACGATCATAACATGAAGGAAGGTGGAGGCTTTGGCGCCATTCGCCAGTCGTTGAAATCTGTTGACAGTGACGTTGACAGATCTAAACGAGGTTAACCCTTTAAGGACTAAAATGTGTTAACCCATTGTTAACAAACAATAATTTAAATCTAAATTATTCATGCCGGCCACCTTACAACACATTGCGATGTTGTAACTAAAATACAATACATAAATATAAATGTTTTCAATTCAATTATTTTTTTTTTTTTGTTTTATTTTTTTTTTTCCAATTCATTCCATTTTTTCAAAAAACATGTTGGTAACACTATATGTTACATATGCCCGACAACACCCAACCAAAAATGGTATAGTGGGCTATCGGCAACCCTGGCGTCGCTTGCACCCGATGAGTTATGACCCTGGCATAAACTTCCGGCCCGAGTACCAAGGCCACCCGACCAGGCCTATTAAAATCGGGATCTGCCAATGGAAGACCTAAAAATGAGTCCTGAATGCGCTCTGGGATTGCCGCTGTAGGCGTAAGCGCATGGTCCAAATTGGTAACCACAGCCACAATTGAAATGGACTGACTCCGGTCATAGATCGAACTAACGGTCAGGCGACATATTTGGCTACCTTCGATCATAGAAGTAGGGAGTCGAAGACTATGCACCAGAGAGGAACATATCTGACTCTGCCTACTGCATTGGTCCAAAACCGCCCTCACAATAGTGGGCCGATCGGACGACACAATCTTGACTATCAAAGTCGGGGATAGGCAGATACCTGTCTGGAGGGACAGCAAGCCGACCAATCCTGTCTGCGAGGGGGGTGCGTTATCAGACGGACGACTATACGGACTGTTACGTGGCCGATATCTATAATCGGTCTGCGGACGACGCTGACGATTATTTGTGGGTTTAACCACGGTCTTCGCATCTTCATGAAGGAGCGTGTGGTGTTCTCCATTGCATACGGCACATTTTCTTTTGCTTCGGCAGTCCCTAGCTTGGTGGGATTTAGATAAACACCGTACGCAGTCATTATATTTTACGACAATGCGACGTCGCATGTCAACATTCATAACCCGGAAGTCACTACATCTATCCAGCGGGTGCATGCGATCGCAAAGGCGACATTTGTGTGAGGCCGCAGATGAAACCTTATGGGTTTCGGACCTTAAGCTTTTGGCCGACTCCTCCGAATGAGGTGTGGCAACCGGAGCCGCAGATGGACCCGAAGATCCGGACTCGGTTCGTATAGTATCATTTTGGGGGGATGACGCAGGGACCGGAGCCGCAGATGAACCCACAGAGATGGATTCGGACTCGGTTTGCATGGTGTCGCTGGTAGAGGCGGGGGCCGCAGATGAATCCTCATTATTGGACTCGGACCCGGGCTCGGATATTTTTACAGCCGCGATTGGCTCAACAAGGGCTTCTTCCACTGCAGCCGACGACATTCCAGTTTGGGGATCGGTGGGGCGAGGTTCCATAACAATATTGTCATCAACGTTCAAAAGTTCGTCTTCCGAATAGATTTTCATCGACATACTATATAACGAGAAGAGAACCATATTATTCGATTGCGGGGGTGTGGTCGGTCAGAACGACCAATTTTGTAATGGGCCGTCTTACAACGCCGTTTTCGGTTCGAACGTCCGCGACTCGAACGTGCCCGTCGGTGCCCGGAAAAACATTTTCGATACGCCCTAATTTCCACGACGTGGGCGGAAGCTGATCATGACGAACAACAACTAGATCGTCTATCGCTATTTCTCGTTGTGGAAATTTCCACTTATATCTCATATGCAAATGCTTGAGATATTCATCTTTCCACCTCAAACTAAACTGGTGGGCAAGGGCCTGAACTTTCCTAAACCGATTGACTAGACTTAATGGTTGCTCTGTGATGAGAGGTTCAGGCGGGGATAACAAGGGGGCACCAATCAAGAAATGACCTGGCGTTAGTGCCACTATTTCGTCTGGACTGTCCGACATTGGACATAAAGGACGAGAATTAAGGCACGCTTCGATCCTAGCCAATACCGTTGCTAATTCCTCAAACGTGAATTTTAAATTTCGAGATTGCTTTCGAAAATGTAACTTGAAGCTCTTGACTCCCGCTTCCCATAACCCTCCCATATGAGGGGCACCAGCAGGTATAAAATGCCACGATAGGCCCTGGTCTGATAAAGACGAGGAGACGGAGTCAGCGCTTTTTCGGAGGAAATCTTTAAAATTTCTTTGAAGTTCTCGCGAAGCTCCAACAAAATTTGTTCCATTATCCGAAAAAATGGAATGGGGACAACCACGTCGAGCAATAAATCTATGTAACGCAGCCATAAAATTAGCAGTCGACAAATCGGACACTGCTTCCAAATGAATTGCCTTTGTAGAGAAACACACAAAGACACATACATAGCCCTTGGTTATTTTACAAGACCGACCTAAATAAGATTTTACATCAAACGGACCTGCGAAGTCCACGCCAGTATTGGTAAAAGGCCGATTAAGAGTTGTTCTCTCTGGGGGAAGGGCAGCCATAAATTGATTGCAAGCCCGTTTCTTCAACAAAAGGCACACTTTGCAACGCCGAACAACCAACCGAACCAAATTTTTCATACGAGGAATCCAATATTCCAATCTCAAAGTTCGCATCATTAACTGAATATCACCATGAACACATTTTTGGTGAATATATTCTACCAACCGTAGAGCAAAGACACTCCTATAGGGGACAATAATAGGATTACGTTCCGAAGGAGCAAGTGTAGGCGAATATACCAGTCTACCATTCATTCGCATGACGCCATTGTCATCTACGAAAGGATTTAGAGGAGCCAACAAACTCTTACTATCTAACGGCTTCTTGTCTAACAAATTCTTATAATCGTTGGCGAAATATATTTTTTGAGCCGTAATTGCACAATAATTACGTGCGTCAATAATATCTGCCGAAGAAATGCGTGTAGAAGGATAGTAGTAATGGTTTCTATACCGGGGATGCGTTTGACGAATGAATCTAAACGCGTATACAATGAAGTGAAGAGCTCTACGCAAACAAGAAAAATCTTCCAAAATCTCTTTAAATGTCGACGGAAAAAAAGAGAAGTGACATTTAACCGGGCGCATTTCCATTTCAGTACTAATCGGAGCCAGATCACGAATAGACCATTCCGATTTAGTTTTACCTAGCCAACTAGGGCCGTTCCACCATAGGGGGGAGGCAGACAATTCTACCGGAGACAAACCACGACTTCCTAAATCCGCGGGGTTCTCTTCTGATTTGACATGGTACCAATTGTAATTGCCAACATTTTCTTGGATTCGACACACCCTATTGGCTACAAAAGTCGTCCAAGTAGTAGGGGGGGTTCTTTTCAACCAAGCAAGAACTATCGTCGAATCTGTCCAACAATAAATTTGATTAAATTCCAGATCTATTTCCCGCACAATAGTTTTCAATAGATCTGATGCTAAGACTGCTCCACAAATTTCCAAGCGAGGCAGCGAAATTGATTTCAACGGGGCGACTTTTGTTTTGCACGATAGCAAATTAACGAAAATGTTTCCATCAGGGGACTCGACACGTATATAGACTACCCCCGCGTATGCCTTTTCCGAGGCATCGGAAAAGACATGAAGTTCAGCAGAAAATCCTGGAACATATTGAACCCATCTAGGTATCCTAATCGAGTTAACATGGGGATATGTTTCAACAAAACTTCTCCATTCAGCCTCAGTAGCTGCCAGAAGTGGATCATCCCAACCAATGTTGTCCAGCCAAATCTTCTGCATGATCATTTTCGCCCTAACAATCACAGGGGCCAACCATCCGACGGGGTCAAACAATTTTGCAATTGCCGAAAGAACTTCCTTTTTAGTGAAGTGTTTATTGACAATAGGACTCACTTCGAAGAAGAAACAATCTAAACGCGCATTCCACCTAATGCCCAAGGGTTTAGAACTACTAGCTTCTACAAACGATAAAAGTTGAGCATCTACCAAATGCTCAGGGGGGAAACGATTCAAAATAGCTCTACTATTCGCTGTCCATTTTCTCAGCTCGAACTTTGCCGACGATAGTGCCCTAATCAACTGGTCCCTAGCTGCAAATGCAGTCTCGATGTCGTGAGCTCCGGCTAAAACGTCATCAACGTACATACATTTTCGCAATATATGCACCGCGAGGGGAAACTCTGACTCAGTATCATCTGCCAGTTGAAGAAGCGTCCTAATCGCTAAGTATGGTGCACAATTTACACCGAACGTCACTGTCTGTAGTTCATAGTCTTGGACTTGTTTTGTTGTTGAATCCCGATACAAAATTCTCTGAAGAGGCGAATACTTTGAGTCCACACGAACTTGCCTATACATTTGAGTAATGTCCGAGTTAAACACGAATTTGAAGATACGCCAACGGAGGATCAAAAGAACTAAATCTTGCTGTAACGTTGGACCTACGTGCAATATGTCGTTAAGACTCTGCCCATTCGAAGTTTTATTTGAGGCATTAAACACTACTCTAAGTTTCGTGGTCGGTTTTTCAAGGTTTATCACGGGTGATGGGGTAGATAACAAGAAAGGACATCCATTGAAGTATTTGCGGATACCGGTCTCATGTGGTCAAGTTCCAAATATTCCGATAATACTTGGTCGTAAACTAGTTTTATTTCAGGCTTTTTCATTAGAGAATTCTCGTTCCGAAAATATTGTTTGAGGACGTTTGTGCGGGACTCTCCCAAGTACCCGATAGCGCTAATCTCAGATTTAATCGGCAGCGTAACAATATACCTACCCTCTGAGTCCCTACGAGTAGTTCGGACGTAATTCTCCTCACAAAAACGGTCCGATGGGGATAATATTTAGCGTTTGGGAGTCTCCTCGATTTCCCAGAATCTCAAAAGGGTCTGGTTGATTTTGTCTTCCTCTGCTACCTCAACAGTAGTGGCAAAAGTTCGAACTTGTGCTGCAGGGACAGGACCCGTAACAAGCCAGCCAAATACAGTATTTTGAGCCAGTAGTGCTCCAGACAAAATGGGACGACAACCATCTAGCAATATTTTGGGATACAGATCAGCACCTAACAGCAAATCGACAGGACGAGATTCAAAAAGGTTAACATCTGCCAAGCGAAGATCGGGAATTTGAGACCTTAAGTCAGAATTAACCATAAAAGAGGGTAGATTTCCTGAAATGGTACGCAAAACTAAAACGTTGGTTTCTAATTCCAGAGAAGGGTCGAAGGGACTGCTAATTTGAATACGACAAGCTTTACTAGCAGTGGCCGAGAGTGAACAACTAACTCCTGAAATTACAGCATTCGCAGAACGAACAGGAAGCTTCAAACGAGTTTGGAGTCGCTCGGAAATAAAAGAGGACTCTGAAGCAGGATCTATCAACGCCCTAGCAGGGTACGAAACACCTAGATGAACAATATTCACCATTGCGGTACCTAAAAGTACAGCTTTGTTCTGCGCGGCGTGAAACACTTGTCGGGGCAAGCAACCAGCGGACGTGGATGGTGCGCAATTTTCCGAATTAGGGGGGACAGTCGAAGAAGTAGTACTAGAATTTTGGGGGACATGGCTAGTCACGGTGGAACTTCGAGTTGAATTATTCGATGTAATATCCTCCCGATGCAACAAAGTATGGTGGGTCTTATTACACTTCGAACACCGACGTTTGCTATCACAATTCTTTACTTCATGATCGTTCCTGAGACAATTAATACAAAGATGATGACGTTTCATCACTTTGTACCGATCTGCGGGTTTAAGACTCTTAAAGCGGGGACAGTCATACAATTTATGACGCTGATTTTGACAAATTATACAATTTGAACCTTTCGAAGCGCGGGGAGAACGCGGCGGCTCTGAAACTCTGGTATTCGAATGATGCGCTTGAACTTTACTATTATTTGACCGCTTAGACTGATCTGTACCACGCATATCATGAAGGCACATGAGTGTACGAATTCGCTCAGTGAGAAAGGTATCCAAGTCTTTCCAAGACGAAAGAGAGGATTTATCTTTAACACTCTGCTCCCAAAGAGTCTGAGTGATTTTTGGCAATCTCTGGAGACACAAAAATACTAATATCGGATCCCAATTTTCCGTGTTGACATCATACACGGACATCGACGATAGGCATCCGTTGATACCACGTTGGATCGACTTTAATCCCGAACTAGTCTCACTATAGAGGACCGGAATATCAAACAAAACTTTCAATTGGTTGTGAACCAGAAGCCGGGGATTATCATAAGTTTCGACTAGTGCCTTCCACGCGAGCTCGAAACTACGATTAATTAAGGGGAACCTCGATACAATCTCGCGAGCTTCACCAGAAGTCTTCCTAACGAGATGACAAAGTTTTTCTACGTCGGTAAGACGACCATTAACAATATACAGTCAGGGACAAAAGTTTACATACACCCCATAAATCTCGGGTTTTAGGACTAGTAATGACTTTTACGAAATTCCAAGTATGCAGTGTTATTTCTTCTCACTAATAAACAATATTTGAAACAACAAAAGTATAATCCATAATACAAATAACGGTAAATTTTACAAAAACCAAAAAATGGTGGGGACAAAAGTTTACATAAACCCCAAGGAAATTGTGTATTACCGTAGAATTTATGGAATTAGCGGCAAATTTTATACATTTTACTGTTTCAGGGAACGTCTCTGGGTGTCCAAGATATATTTTAGAGAAACAAAAATAATTTTTGGGGCTTAATTGCCGTTATTTAAGGTCAGAATTCTGGTATTCCTCATCAATGCTGACCCTTGCTTAATTCTTTGCGTTTTAAGGTATTGTACTTTATAAAAAGCATAAAATTAGTGTCAGATGGCAAATTTTGAGACTCTAGAAAGCTTTGAAGTTGTTCTTGCTCATAATATACCTTCCTGGACGTCGATAAGGCACGTTTTCCCTGAGATTTCGCTGGAATTTAATAGATTCCGCCGAATTCTTTGCCCAAATTGCATACAGAAGGCCTTGAATTGCCTTGTAATATGGTCTGATACAATCCTTGGACATCAGTTGAACCAGAAATGTGAAATATTCTGTTACAAACCTGCTCCCAAAGCTTCCATAGCATCAAAATATAAACACTACCAAAAAAGCTTGAAATTTGTACCGTGAACAATGTCGTTTTTTTATTATGATAATTACCGTCACTATAGGGGCGAAAACTTTCGGATAATTGTACATTTCTGAGTCAATTGATGTCCAAGGATTGTATCAGACCATATTACAAGGCACTTCAAAGCCTTCTGAATGTAATTTGCGCAAAGAATTCTTCAGAATCTATTAACTTCAAGCAAAATCTGAGAAAAAACGTGCATTATCGACTTCCAGGAAGGTATATATTTTGAACAGGAACAACTTCAAAGCTTTCTAGGGTCTCAAGATTTGCCATCTGACACTAATTTTATGCTTTTTATAAAGTACAATACCTTAAAACGCAAAGAATTAAGCAAGGGTCAGCTTTGATAAGGAATACAAGAATTCTGACCTTAAATAACGGCATTTAATCCGCAAAAATTATTTTTGTTTCTCTAAAATATATCTTGGACACCCAGAGTTGTTCGCTGAAACAATAAAATGTTGAAATTTTGCCGCTAATTCCATAAATTCTACGGCAATACACAATTTCCTTGGGGTGTATGTAAACTTTTGTCCCCACCATTTTTTGGTTTTTGTAAAATTTACCGTTATTTGTATTATGGATTATACTTTTGTTGTTTCAAATATTGTTTATTAGTGAGAAGAAATAAAACTGCATACTTGGAATTTCGTAAAAATCATCACTTGTCCTAAAACCTGAGATTTATGGGGTGTATGTAAACTTTTGTCCCTGACTGTATATAGCCGTAAACAAATCCCTAAAGGTTGGCCACGAATGGAAATCGCCTTCAAAAATGTCCGTATCGCATGGCGGTAGGGCAAGGTTGTGGACACAATCCAAATGAGAAACTTCATCCATAGTCCTAAAACTGGCACTATTATTTCTCGCCATAGAGGAAAGCGGAGTTTCTATCTGCGAATGATTTTCGCGAGAAGCATGAGTCGAAGAACTCAAATTGTTGTGCGTTGCTTGCGGGTTTTCTTTAAGCGACTTAGCTAAATTCTCTCCTGGCGTTTCTATCAACGAAGCAACCGAACCACAAATACTACCATTAATAGAGGAGGTACGATATTTCTTAAATTGCCCTAGTTTCCTATTAATTGCTGACTGGCAGTCGACATAAATTTGAAATGACGAATTGTACTTCTGATCGACCGCATCGATAACCTCTTTCGTCGTCTCTACTGACGACATCATAAAATCACAGCACCTTTCAAATTTTTCCTGTGCTTGTGTCCAAAGTTTTTCTAATGCACTAAGATGAGACTGTAGCGCATGAATATCAAGCTGCTCATCACGCATCGTATTGAAACGAGCATTAAACTGGATGACCGCATCCGAAGTTCTAGTGAACATATCTATTGGGGTGAATGACATTTTGAACAAGTTTCCCGAAATATGTACTACAACAAGCAAGAAGGGAAGGACTAAAGCACGATTTGCTCTTATAATGTATCCAAAAACCAAGAATAAAACTGATTCTACTTCGCACGATATACGAAGAAACCACAAAAGGATCAAAAAGTTATCCACAAACTCCACAAGTTTCAAACAATCGACCGAATTTTTCAAAGGTCCAAGAAAAACACCAAAAGCTTCCGAAAATCTAACGAAACCGCACAATAGGGCCAAAGAAATCGGAAATGTTCGCGAAATAAATGCCTTGAACCTCTCACACAATAGTGAAATATCAAAAAATTGGTCTATAATCACCAAAATTATAATCTGCGATGAGATATTTAGCAACCAAATGCAAAGATACGACGCAAAATATGTGAAAAATTTTTAAATAAATAATAAATATTTCAAATATATTCCAAAAAAATATCAAAAAATATATAAAAATGGTTAGTTTTTATTAAATTGTATATTTTTCCCGGTAATTTTCCAAAAACCGTATTTTCGCGCACAAAAAATTCAAAATATTTTAATATTTATATTTTCTACCGAAAATATTGAGATTTTATAACTTTTATTTCCACAGTTTACCTACTATTTAGGCAATCGAACTACCGAATGTAGCGTATTTTCCAAAAATAAATATTAAAAAATAAAAATTTTAATCAAAAATCTACAAGAGTAATTAAAAGTTTCAAATTCCGCACGAAAAATATCAAGTTTAACACTTTTTTATTTTAAAAAAGTCGTATTGACCGATCGAAGGGTGTACGCGTTATTAATTTTTTCAAAAACGTCGTTTTCTAACACCCAATTATCACTCAATAATCGAAAATAAAATTCAAAAAATTTTAATATTTTATGTTGGTTCCGTTTATCGAGGGTCACCTGTATAATATGTTACGTTGCGTATATCGAGGGTCACCTGTAACACAACAGACAATACCAAACTTATGTATGTATATGCGTATCAAGTGGCTGACCGACTAGGCAACGATATTAGCCGTATGATTTCTATGGCGTTTGTGTGTAGGTACACCTATTACTGATCACTAGTGGACGAACGAACAAACAAACAAACCAATGCAATTGAAGTGCGTGTATTTTTTGGGGGTGATTTATGAATAATATTTTAATTATTAAAAATGCAATTTTGCAAAAAATTTAACAATTTTAAAATTTCAATTACACCAATCGATGGGGAATTTTATGCACATTAAAATGACACCGCACATCAATATTTTATTTTCAACAGAAAAGCCAAAAAATACACTTTTCTTCAATTATTTTGATTTTTTCTTTATTTTCAATTGCCGTCGGCAAAACAATATTTGCATTCAAGACGGAGGGGGACGGGGTACGCGACGCGTTGTAAAACGGCCACAAGGAATATAAACGACGCGATTGTTGTTGTTTTCACACAATTTTTTCTTCGATATTTATTTCTTTTTAAGAATATTAGTATGTATTTATTTAATTTCACCGGCACTTTTTTTCACTGTACGTACCTGTTTGCTTTAAAAGTAAACAAGATGATGGTGATAATGAGATGATGTGGGGTGGACTGTATTGATGGTGATGATGTTGATGCTTTGCAAAAAAAAGAAGAAAACAATTACTTCTTTGACAACAGCTCGTTCGTAATCCGGTACGAATGGACCAATGTTTGCGCCAATGCGGGGAAATATGCAAAGCCCAAACCGATAAATAAATAAAAACACAATAGTGGGGTTTTAGTTTTAAATAATAATGGCAAAGGCCGAGTTTATTAATAATAATAATAATAAATAAGGGTTGGTAAGACAGATTACCTGGTTTGCACAATAGCGGGGGAGCGCGACTTCGTATCGTGAGATAGAAGAGACGAGAATAAGTAATGTCAACGATCATAACATGAAGGAAGGTGGAGGCTTTGGCGCCATTCGCCAGTCGTTGAAATCTGTTGACAGTGACGTTGACAGATCTAAACGAGGTTAACCCTTTAAGGACTAAAATGTGTTAACCCATTGTTAACAAACAATAATTTAAATCTAAATTATTCAGTCTGTTTGTCCTTTTCTTCAGTGGGAGCATGAGCGCAAAAAAAGCTGATGTTGAAGAATTTAGCTTTTATTCGAATTGCAGCAAGTCTTTCATTCACTGGGGTGAAGCTGGATACCAGATGTTTTAGTCTCCGACTAACTACGAATCCGCAACCAAACTCACGCTTTACGTCATGGCAGCTATAATACAGTGCGTCACCTTTAGGTGTTGTTGTGACGCCTTTCCCAATCCATCGTATTTCCTGTATGGCAGTAATATAGGCCTTGTACTTTTCAAGTACGTCTGCCAATGCGAAGACTGCACTTTCTCTATAAAGAGTGCGAACATTCCAAAGTTTTCAACGTTCTTATGGGTGAACCCGCGGCACATATTAGCTCACTACCTTTAACGGATGTTAAAGGCAGTTCCCCAGGTGACACCACGGGGAGGTCGGTGTCCACTTGAGATGAAAGAGGGACCAAGATAAATCCTGGGCTTTGCCATGTTAAAGCCGGTCAAGACCGTTGCTTGGTATCATTCATCCCCTACGTCACCCATTCTTTCATTCTTACTTAAATCATGTTCGAGTATGGGCTATGTCACTTGGGTACTTCCCACAGAACATTTAAAATATTTCGCAGTTTAGGGACATCGGCTAATAGTACGACAGTATAATTTTTTATCGGGGATAAGTCCATACTGACTGAGCTAATCACCCAACGGTCACATCACCCAACGTCATTTGCACATCATCAAAAGTTAAAATATTTAGGCTTAAGAACAGGTTCAGATCTTTTCTCAGTACTCATTCCAAGAGTAATGTTTTAGAAAAAGAACCTATACTGGATTTGCTTCTTTTCATTATCACGGTGCGCCTGAACTAACTTTGAATGAAAGGTGCTTACACTTGGGAAGTTTTTGCGGATTCCGAAACAACAATATTCATAGATGAGAAAAAACCGCGTATGTATGCGGTCAAAGGTCACATTTTTAATGTTTTTTAAGGTTCTGCTTGGAAACTGCAAGTTTGTTTTTTGCCACCGTGATGCAGCAGTATGTCCGCCCGCCTTGCGCCCTGAAGTTCAGTATTGTTGGTAACATTTTGTGAGTATTTTAGCCATGTATAACTTCTCTACAAGTCGTATCTTAGAGCAACGGGGTTGGGACTCGGCGATAAACCGTAGATCCCATATCATAGAGCTAATAATAATCGGGGTACACTCACGTTTCTGACTCGTCGTAAAGAGTTTTAATGACAACTTTTTGACAATTCAAAAATAGCTATTTTCTACCTCGCTTCTTCGGTCTATTTTCAAACCGAGGAGGATTTTAAATTTACCAACAGATTTTGTCTGTAACACACAACCCCATTGCCTCCCAAAATGTATGCTGAAACCGATATAATCATAAGTTTGGTTTATACACATAGCGTTTAAAAGAAATGCGTGGGGAAGGTACCCCACCTCCTCCGAAATTCATAAATATACATAACAACTACAAACATTAAGCTTTTGTTGCAAATTTGATGGAAATCGGAAATTAATTTCCAAACCGATACATTCGTAATTAATTTAAATATAGCCTTTTCCGAAATTCTACAAAATAAGTAGCCTGTTTTTACCGGGGCCATCACTGTACATTCCCTGCCAATTTCAGGAAAATCATTAAGTAGTTTTTGTAGAAAAGAGTAAAATAGAAAAAAGTGGGCGTAAAAGTGGGCGTGGTCAAATTTGCATAAAAACTTAAGTTGGGGTTTGACGAACATTTCAAAAAAATGAATTATCCAAATCGGTCCAGCCGTTCTCAACTGATGTCATTAACAACGAACGACATTTGATTTTTATTTATATAGATTTAAACTATAGATATGTTCTATAATCAAAATTTTTTACAAAATGCTGTTCGATAACAAACTTGTTCAAACAAGAGAATTGAGAAGTACTTGCAAGAACTTGCGAAGTTATCGAACAGACCTTATATGTTTTTAGAAACTTTCTTTGACATATTCCTTTACGGAACATTTTCTAAATGTATATTAAATTATACCCCTCGTGGCGTAATTGATCAATTATACCTTCTCCATATGTGGATAAAACTCCATTGAGAAGTAATTTTAAGTAATGTGAGTTTTAAGTAATCCCGAAAAACTCCGTGTTTTTTGGGATTTCAAGATCGCCATCCCTAATGCTAACTAACTGAAGCATAGCGAAACCTATCCCTGTTGGTAGTAGTTCGCAAACAGCTTTTGAGTCTGTGGCAGCTAGCCGGAATAGTGGAAAGACTATCACTTGAGGGCTAAAGTCTACTAGGTTAGGTTAAAGGATGAGTAGCTGTCGTAGTAAATAGCTACTATACTCGGTGACCTTATTGTTAATTATATTATCCTAATAGAGTGCCGATAGAAGTTCTAGTAAATATACATTGTGAACAGGGGGAGGTTATACACAAAATTTTAAGGAAGACATTTGACAAGAGAAGCAGACTTGTTTCCTCCATTCCGTCACCTTCAGATTTTGTGAGGGCTAGAAGAAGTTCAGCTGTCGCCGCTTTGCAGTGATGCAGGTTAATCTGTATAAAGCGAAGTGGTTGTTGCTTACGATCTTCTACTGCTTTTGGGCTAGTCGGAAGCTTAAGACAGTTTGCCCTTACGAGTCCATAAATATTCCTGTCCCTGAGTGTCTATTGAAACCTTACTGAAGCTGACCAGTTTTCATTAGCTGAAGGTCTGAAGATTGTTACAGCCTGTTCATGTATGCCGCACGAAAACTTGTACGAAAGGAAAGCAGTCACTCACTTCCGTCTAAAAAGGCGTTCATATATTTCGCAAACTATCGTGCGACTGTCGTTACGTATCCTATGAGAGCCAAATGAGAAATAAAAACAAAATCCGCATATACATACAAACATTGGAATATATGTGTTTTGTTTTTTTGAGAAAATAAAATGTGTCGGTATTTTGAATTATTTTATTTGATTGATTTCTTCAAAATAATGAATGAAACAGCCTTTAAAACGTATCTATAAAATTTTTATTTTGTTTCAAGAATGTGTTGCATAAATTTGTTTCAAGATTTTCGGTGTTACTCGCGAGTTTACGTTCTACTCGACAGATACAAAGCAAGTGAGTGATTTTGACATTCTCTTTCTACAAAAGACAGTCCTTTCGAAATACATAAACCCAAATTTACATGGAAAAGTGTGCGTTTATGTGTTATTTCGTATGGCTTGTCGGTCGCATAGATTCTCGTTTCGAAGGTGTTTACATGAACGGAAAATTATTTTTTTCCATTTCGGAAGCGCAAGAAACCTTTCGGTCGACATACATGAACAGGGTGTTAATCTGCATCCTTCCCAGAGTTTGCCAATGCCATTTACTGTGTTGACAAGGAATTCTAAGGATTCCTAAACTATTGGGAGTTGAACCAAGTGACCTTTTGCAAAAATCTTCCAAATAAAGATCTCAACAATTCTTTAGAACATTCTGAAACTTTAAAAAGCTTACTTCATGCTGTTTCAGTGGTATTTTGCATCATATCTTTTACAACACGTATTTCAAACACAGTTCACACCAACAGTTTATTCTCGCATTTCGGATTTCACCACATTATTGACATTTTTATTAAATCGTCGTTGAAAAATGTATTGAACACAACGGCATAGAGGCATTTTGCAACAATGACATGTTCTGAAGAGTTGTGTATTACATACCAGGGAATATTTTTCCAGAAGAAAATATTCGGAAAAAATTGACGGTTTTGGAGATACGGTACGAAATGTATAAAAATTGTGGAATTTTCGCATATATTTTGAAATTTGAAGCAATAAATGTAGTTTTTCGAGTTCATTATTTCTCCAAATATTTTATTCTTGCCCTTACCTATAAATTTGCTTCAGAGGTCAGAAGATGATTCGCATTGGTTTCAGAGATATAGCCCCGAATTTCTTTAAAAACTCAATATTTAACCATGTTTAGATGGGGCCATAAAATCCGAGCTGGATCTGACACAACAAAACCCAACTAGGGTTTCTTGTCGTTTGGGTCTGTACTTTCAAAAAATCCTCAGTTCGAATTGTTTGCACAAGATCACCATAAAATGTTGCACAGAGTAATCAGTTATATGTGTGGACGCCAGTCGTACATGGAATTCAGGAACAAGAAATCCAAGCCCCGTATAGTGCAAGAAGAAGTTCCCCAAGATGGAGTGATATCTCCGGAAATGTTTATCCTCTACCTCTCCTGTAATCCGCCACCTGCCGCCGGCATTGAGAACGTAACTTATGTCGATGATTGTACGATCTTGGCTTCAGGTACTTTCCATGATGTCATTTGTGAAATGCTGAACTCATATTTGTCTGATCTTACCACTTTTTCCACGCGAAAAATATGTAAATATCCGCCACTTAATCTTCGGCTCCTTTGTTCACCACATGGACATGGACCGTCTGCGGTGAGCTATGTGGCGCCACTTTGGTCCGCGAATATGAGTGCAACGCCATGGAAAAATATTCAAAACTGTCAGAATGCCGCCCTGAGAACTGCAGCAGAGTGCCTCCTGATGTCTTCAGTGTACAATAGGGTGGGGCGATTTGTGTGGAACGAAAAAAACCTTAATGGGCCCTTCGCGTTCTGATTCTTTGGATTGAACTGAGCAAAAAAATCCACTGGACCATATATCTACCGTGAAAATCGAGCCTCCCGATTTTGACTTTAAGTTTTTTATTGACGTTTTTGGATATTTTGGCATATAACAGCCAAACCATTGAGATTTTCGATCCACCACAAAGACAAAAATTGTAGCCAAGACAGTAAATAAAAACACTCTAATACATCGCAAAAGCATTGGAAAGCTCCTTCAGACAGTTTTGGCCTTGAGAATGTGCAAACTTTTCGGAAAATGCCGATAAATGGCATTGTACCATAAAATTTGACCAGAAAATTATTCAAGCGTTCTGATGCCAAATTCTATCGTGTTGGGATCCATGGACAACCAAAATGCCCTTAGTTCGTTTGGACCACTTCGTTTTATTTTTTTATAACGGTAAAAGTATTGAAAATCTGGGTTTCTTACATTTTTAAATTTAAACGGACATATCTTCTTTTTCTCACAACAAATTTCTATTGATCCTTCTTACTTTTAAAGGGGCGAATAATATCTTTCAAACAAAATATTATTTTTTAAATCGGCTAACAAATGGCTAAGTTATAGTGGTTTAAGTCTGCAAACCCCCACAAAAAAATGTAACTGAATTTCTCATAATTTTCAAAAATATTATGTTGTTTTGTTTTGTTTTGTTCAATATTTATTTTGAAAATTGTGAGAAATTCATTTATAGTTCTTTGTTGAAGGTTTCCAGACTTAAACCACTATAACTTAGCCATTTGTTAGGCGATTTAAAAAATAATATTTTTTTTGAAAGATATTATTCGCCCCTTTAAAAGTAAGAAGGATCAATAGAAATTTGTTGTGAGAAAAAGAAGATATGTCCGTTTAAATTTAAAAATGTAAGAAACCCAGATTTTCAATACTTTTACCGTTATAAAAAAATAAAACGAAGTGGCCCAAACGAACTAAGGGCATTTTGGTTGTCCATGGATCCCAACACGATAGAATTTGGCATCAGAACGCTTGAATAATTTTCTGGTCAAATTTTATGGTACAATGCCATTTATCGGCATTTTCCGAAAAGTTTGCACATTCTCAAGGCCAAAACTGTCTGAAGGAGCGTTCCAATGCTTTTGCGATGTATTAGAGTGTTTTTATTTACTGTCTTGGCTACAATTTTTGTCTTTGTGGTGGATCGAAAATCTCAATGGTTTGGCTGTTATATGCCAAAATATCCAAAAAACGTCAATAAAAAACTTAAAGTCAAAATCGGGAGGCTCGATTTTCACGGTAGATATATGGTCCAGTGGACTTTTTTGCTCAGTTCAATCCCAGGAATCAGAAACGCGAAGGGCTCATGAAGGTTTTCAAATCGCCCCGGCCTAGTGTACAATCTACATGAGGAGACAAAATTTCTTCCAGTACAGCAACACAGTAGTAGTTGTAGTACTTGCTCGGATGTTATCGTGAGCGTCATCCTAATAACCATATGACATGTCAGGAGGGATCTTCAGATCTAGAAAGTGAGGTCCAACATTATAAGAGAAAACCCCTGATCAACAAGCCTATCAAAAAGGTTTAATTAGCATTCACACGGATGCGGTCGCAGATGCCAACTATCGTGTGAATGCGGTCCTCGGAGAACATTCCCCATCTATCGCAACTGTGGAGCGTCAGCTGCCACGACATACCAGAGTGTTTTTGGTTCAACGACGCTCTGTATGGTGCAGTCGTCCGAATTCCTATAGGGCAAGGATCGATGATGACACCGTGCAAAACATATGCCCAACATGCGGCAATTTCTCGCACGACACAATGCATCTTTTCAACTGTCCTACAAACCTACTCAACTCCAGTAGAACTGTGGTTACATTCCATTGAAACAGCCACATTCCTAGAACATGTGGTAGACCCAGAACCAGATTAAGCTGAAAGAAGATCATACAAGCCTTTGGCGCTATTAAGGTCGATTTTGATGTGGAACTCAACTTGGTTTCTGCGGACATTGTGATGAGAGAGAGAGAGAGAGAGCTAGTTAAGATCAGGATTTTTCTCAGGCAAGAGAAGGTATCTTAATATGAATTTGCTTACCACCTTGAGATTAATCCTGTTTAACTTACCCTCTCACATTTAGTTGGACGATGGTTCCCTACCGAATTACTTTCTGAGGTAGTCCAACAATCTATGGTAGGCCCTCTTGTCGGCCTGGCCAACCGATTTGTAACGCTAGTCAATGGTGGAGAATATACTCGCCCAAAGCATTGTTCAAAGTTGCTTTCTCAATAGTATCCTGCTTCGAATGACTAGTTCTATCGGCCAGTGGCGATGAACGGTCTTCTGGGTTTCCTATGAACCTGACTTTAAGGGGTTAGTGCATTGCACCGAAGCCTATTTTTCGACGACTACAGTTGATGGAATGACTGTGGTAAGTTCGTCATCAGACAAATTGTCCTCGGCCTAAGCAGAAACACTACCCTGACTGAGACTTAGATCCACTGTCTGCTCCAGAAGTGCTAGTAGTTGTCTGCGTTGCTCAGATAGCCTTTCTTCAACAACTACTTCTTCTAAAGTGGGTACCCCTTTTCCGTCCTCACCCGGATTAGGTGTCCCGTCGACATTAAAAAACGACTCATAAAAAATCCATGTTTATGAATTCCTTAAAAAAATATTTTTTACAAAGTCAAAATCAGAGGCTCCTTTGGAAATAATATTCCTTTAAATTTATTCTGTTGGGAGTTGAAAAACATTTTTAAATTCCCAACTTTTATTGTCGTTACATTTTCCTTCTTATTGATATTCTTATGCTTACCACTTCTTCTTCTTTATTTACTCATCCGTTATTCGGATATTGGTGATCGTACAATAATATTTCAATGATACATATATGATACCAAGTATATATTTATAATTATTTGTTGTTACACAATGATGTTCAGCTCCCTGTTCTTAGCGGCTTGTAAAAGTGTGTATTCATCATTATAGCCGGTCCATGTCTGGATATTTTTGAGCCAGGTTGTTTCTTTTCTACCTCTTCCGCGCTTTCCGTCGATTTTTGCCTTAAGGATTGTTTGTAGAATCTTGTATTTATTATTTCTAAGTATGTGTCCAAGGTATGAGACTTTACGCTTTTTTATTGTTGAGATTAGCTGTCGGTTCACATTCATCCTTCTAAGTACTTCGTCATTTGATATTTTTGAAGTCCAGGGTATTTTCAGTACTCGTCGGAATGTCCACATTTCAAAAGCTGCCAATTTTCTTTCATCGGACATTTTAAGTGTCCAGACTTCGGAAGCATATAAGAGGACTGACCAAACATAGCACTTGATAAATCTTATTTTTGTTGTCACATTTATGTCGTGACTTGTTAATACTTTTTTGTGTTTAAAAAAGGCATCTCTCGCTATTTCTATTCGGCTGTTAATTTCTTTTGAGTAGTCCCAACGGTCATTTATTAGTACTCCCAGATATTTAAATGTGTGTACCCTCTCGATTTCCGTTTCCTTTATAGTAAGCTTCACGTTGCGATAGTCGTTTTTTCTGCTTACTATCATGTATTTAGTTTTTTTTCATATTAATTTTTAACCCATACTTTTCACTTGTGAGTGCCAATTTTTCTATAAGTTTCTGTAGACCTGATATGCTCTCAGCCAGTAGTGTGGTGTCGTCTGCATATCTTATATTATTCACAATATGTCCATTTATTTTTATTCCAATATTTCCTCCATCTAGCGTTTCTTGAAATATTTTTTCCGAGTACACGTTGAATAGTAATGGGGACAGTATGCATCCCTGTCTAACTCCTTTTGAGATAATAATTTCATCACTTTGTTCACCATTGACGTCGATTCGTGCTTTTTGGTTCCAATACAAATTTTTAATACATCGTAATTCTTTTCCTTGTACTCCGATAGATGTCAAAATGTTCATTAATTTATCATGGTTAACCGTATCGAAGGCTTTCTCATAATCGATGAAGCAGATGAAAACATCTTTTTGGGCTTCTCTGCATTTCTGGACTAAGACTTGTAAACAGAATAGAGCTTCTCGGGTACCCATCCCTTCCTTAAACCCAAACTGCGTTTTTCCCATAGCATGTTCGCACTTGCTATATATTCGTTGATGTATTATTTTTAGGAATACTTTCAGTACGTGACTCATTAAACTTATTAATCTGAATTCACAACATCGTTTTGCATTGTTTTTCTTGGGAATGGCTATGAAAGTAGATTTGAGCCAATCTTCTGGATATTGTCCAGTGTCGTATACATGGTTGAAAAGGGTGATGAGGAGTTCTTTATTGCTGGAATCTATTAGCTTTAAGACTTCAGAGGGTATTTCATCAGGTCCTGTGGCTTTTTTATCTTTTAGAGCTTGTACTTCTAATCTTGTTATTGATGATCCAACTAGATAATTGCTTAAATTATTCTCAAGAGGTGCTCGCTGCTCATCCGTGAAAAGTTTTTCTATATAACCTTTCCATATAGTCTTTCTTCCCTCCATATCAAACACTGCTTTATTATTATCATTAAATATAATTGCACTTGTCTTTCTTCCATACGTCCCCGCAGATTCCTTTATCTTTTTATGTAGGTTAAAGTCGTCATGTATGGACTGTAGAAATTCAATTTCTTGACATTTTCTATTGAGTTGGTCATTTTTTGCTGCGCGGATTGCCGATCTTATTTCATTGTTTATTTCCCAGTACCTTTCATAATTTTTATTTTTATGTCTACTTCTTTCTTCCCGAAGTTCTCGAATTTCGTCTGTTATCCAGTCTTCAGTTCTTGCCATTGATCGGTTTCCCAGGATGCTTTTAGTTACTGTGTTTATAGTAGTTTTTAGGTTGTTCCACAGTAGATCCGGATTGTCTTCCTTGATGCTTTCTAATTCTCCATTGATTTGATGTTGCAGTTGGTTTTTTATGGTAGGATCGCTAAGTTTTCCGATATCGATTTTTGGCTGGGTTTTCTTTTTTCGTATAAGCGCGAGTTTGAGGCGCAGTTTTGAGACCAATAGATTGTGGTCTGTTGGAACATCTGCACCTGGATATGTTGTACACTTGGAAACACAGGAGTTATATCTTTTGTTTATCAATATATAGTCTATTTGATTTCTTACTATATGTCCATGGCTGTCTTGCGGTGATTTCCATGTGTATAATCTCCTGGGGTGTAGACGATAAAATGTGTTCATGATCTTCATATTGTTTTCTTGGCAGAATTGGATAAGTCGGTCACCTCTTTCGTTTCGGTCTCCAAGACCATATTTCCCAGTGATGTCTTTAACTTCATCGTTACCAACCTTCGCATTAAAATCACCTAGTATAATATTTATTTCATGACTTTTTGTCATTCTTAATAGTTGCGAAATGTTGTTATAGAATTCCTCGATGTCATTGGCATTTGCATCGCATGTGGGAGCATAAATTTGGATTATGTTGATGTTTATTGGTTTTGCCATTATTTTGAGTAGGATGACTCTATCTGATAGTGGAACATACCCAGTTACGCATGAGGCTATGTGGTTTTTTACAATGATACATACTCCATTTCTATGAAGGCCGCGCTGATTTCCTGAGTGGTAAACAGTGACATTTTCTGATCTAAAATCACAACTGTCCTTCCACCATGTTTCGCTAACACCTAATATGTCTATTTTAAGACGATTCATTTCACTGATGGTGTTGTTCAGTTTTCCAGTTTCATAAAGACTTCGGACATTCCATGTCCCAATTGTTAATTTTTGTTTGGTTTTACCTCCGGGGATTCTTAGCACCCTCTCTTGGCCGGAGACTGAGGGCCGTGTATTTTGCGTTGTATTGTTCATGTTGTACGATTTTCAAGGGATGTTACTTCAGTGGTTTCCCGTTGCCTTCTGAAGGGTTTATAGTTATCCGTCTACATATTCAGCCGCTCCAATGGAGTACAGACGCTGTTTGCTGCCGCCGAATCTCGATCAGACGCTGCCTTTTTCCTTTTATTTTTGGTTCGCCCCACATATTTTATTTTTGCGGTACCCGTCATATCTGATGAGCTTTCCCCTATCCACCACCTGGGGAGGCGTCCGATGGGAGAAAAAAGAAAAAAAAAAACTCCGCACGGAATGCTTACCACTGCTTTTGTTGTTGTTTGTTTGCTGAAGTCCTTGTGGCGGCAGATAATATTTGCTTAACAAATTATTACATTATTTTTACCATATTGCAATTGTTGTTGTAGTTTTGTGGTTATTGGCGCCTGCTTTCATTACTGCCTCTGCTCCTTTGTCATATTTTGTTTGCCAAAAAGTCCTCGTTGATGTTTTTGTTTGTGTTTCGTTCAGGCTTCTTGTGTTGCTGTTTAATTACATTATGTTGTCGTTGATGAGCTGCTGTCTTAATGGTGGATGCTGGAAACTTTAACGTTCAACATGAGCAGCTGCTAATTGGCTTTCTTGTGCAACTCGTTCGTTCTCCTCTTCGCTGATGTTTGTTTTGTGTTCGTTCTTTATCCACTGCCTAATTGGACTTTGTTATTTTGGTTTTGGTTCGAGATTTTGTGGCGATAGTAGGAGGTGGAGGATAGTTATGTGAGTTTTCATTCTTGTAGGGAGATTTTAGACTTTTTGTTGGAGAATTTTCATTATGGGGGAGATCCAGCCTTGATGTCCAGATAGTAGAAGTCGTATATCATGTTAGACGATTTGCTGTTTTAATCTCTTCGCTGGCTAGTAGCTCTACCCCCATTTTGGTAATGGTAATGGCTTAAGATAAGTCTGGCAAAGAAAAAAAGTTTAGTTCGCTGAACATTGTTGAAACTTTAAGCCTTGCTATGGTTGTTGCTGCATTTTTGTGATGCTGTCTGCCTGTTTGTCGCTGCTAATTGCTGTTCATAATTCACTTTCATGCATTTGTGCAGCTATTGTTTAGCTTGGCCTAATCGCTGTTCACTTTGTTTTTCCTGTTCTCCACTGCCGCTCTAGCTGTTGCTGTTACTCTAGCTCTGTTTCCGTTTGTAGTTTAAAATTTACCGTAAAGCAACTATGACAACCTCGTTGATATTGTTGCCGTTGTTGTTGTTGTTACTACTGCTGCTATTACGTCCTCCAACATCTTTTCTTATTCATTCGCAAAAATACAAATGTCGTGACTAAAATCCTTGTGTGTTTAGAACGAAGGGGAATTCTGATGATATTTTTTCGTGCCAGAGCTTGTTACCATTCATCCATCTTCCAGTTGAAGTACAAAAGGAAACATAATGGGAAAAACTTTTTCATAACAACAATGCAAAAGACATTCGAGAAGGAGAAGAAAGGCAAGAAGACGAAAAAAGTGAAAACTGCATTTCCAAATGGTCAAAATGAGGGTTAGATGGTTGGCACTGGTACACAAGAATCATTTGCGAAAATAATGCAGAGCACACCGAAGCCAAGTTGAAATAATCATAAGTTTTCTTCAAGAACAAATAGCAGCCAGAAAAGCTCCCTTGTTTGTTGGCCAAAATATCTGTCACTGCAGTATTTTTGAAGAGGTTGCGGAATGACGATGATGCTGATGTTGCAAATGTTATTTATTATGTCGAGTTTTTTTTGCCTAGCGACAATTTGGGTAGGCAATTAAAAACTTTAAAATTGTATTTATTTAAGAAGTTATCGTGGATTAAAGGAATCTCAAAAATCGTGGATTTAAAAATAAATTCAATAATCGTGGATTTTTTAAAAACAATTTTTTTAATAATCGTGGATTTAAAAAAAACATTAACCGTGGATTAAAAAAAATATTTTTTCAATAATCGTGGATTTTTAACAAATTCTTTTTCAATAATCGTGAGTTATTAAAAAATATTTTTTAAGATAATCGTGGATTTTTTATAAAAGTATTTTTTTATTAACCGTGGACTTTGTAAATATATATATATATATATACTTGCATTTGTTAAAAACAAATTTCTTCAATAATATTTTATCAATAGTGTATTTTTTTAATATATTTTTTTTTTGATTTTTTATCCGCTATTATTGAAAAAATATTTTTTGTAAATCCTCCATTATAGAAAAAAATATTAAAAAAATACACTATTGAAAAAATATTATTTATATTTAAAAATATTTTTTTTATATTTTTTTATTTTATATTTATTTTAAAAATATTTTTTACGATAATTGAAAAAATATTTTTTAAAAAAATTCTCGATTATTGAAAATATATTTTTTTTAATCCTCGATTATAGAAAAAAATATTAAAAAAATACACTATTGATAAAATATTGTTGAAGAAATTACTTTTTTTAACAAATTTTGTATTTTTTATTTTTGTATTTTTTTTACAAAGTCCACGATTATTGAAAAATACTTTTATAAAAAATCCACGATTATCTAAAAAATATTTTTTTTTAAATAAATCACGATTATTGAAAAAGTATTTTTTAAAAATCCGAAACACATTTTTTCAATAATGGGGGATTTTTTACAAAAATCCTTTTTTTAATAATCGTGGATTTTTAACAAATATTTTTTTTAAATCGTCTATTTTTAAAAAATATTTGTTTAATACTCATGTTTTTTAAAAAATATATTTTTCAATAATCGTGGATTTATTAACAATTTTTTTTCAATAATTTTGGATTTAAAAAAAAAATTCCAATAATCGTGGATTTAAAAAAATATTTTCTCAATAATCGTGGATTGTTTAAAAAATATTTTTTCAAAAATCGTGGTTTTTTAACAAATATTTTTTTAAATCGTCAATTTTTGACAAATATTTGTTCAATACTCATGAATTTTTTAAAAAATATTTTTTACAATAATCGTGTATTTTTTAAAAAACAGTATTTTTTTAAAAAAAAATCCACAATTGTTAAAAAAGTATTTGTTTAAAAAATCCACAACTGTTGAAAAATTATTTGTTTAAAAAATCCACGATTATTGAAAACATATTTTTTTAAAAAATATGTTTTCAATAATCGTGGATTTTTTAAAAAATATCTTGGATTTTTTCCAAAAAAATATTTTTTCAATAATCGTGAATTTTGTAAAAAATGTTTTTTAAAATAATCGCGGATTTTTAAAATAAATCTTGGATTTTTAAAAAATAAGTCTTGGATTTTTATAAAATATTTCTTACAATAATCGCGGATTTTTAAAAAATAAATCTTGGATTTTTATAAAATATTTTTTACAATAATTGTGGATTTTTTAAAAAATATTTTTTCAATAATCGCGATTTTTTAAAAAATATTTTTTCAATAATCGTGGATTTTTTTTATTTTTTTTTTACAATAATCGTGTATTTTTTAAAAAAAATGTTTCTTACAATAATCATTGATTTTTTTAAAAATATTTTTTACAATACGTGGATTTTTTAAACAAATATTTTTTCAAATAATCGTAAAATTTTGGATTTTTTAAAAAAAAAATATTTTTTTAAAAACTTTGGATTTTTTTAAAAAAATATTTTTTCAAAAATTGGAATTTAAAAAAATATTTTTTCAATAATTGTCGAGTTTTTAAAAAAATATTTTATCAATAATCGCAGATTTTTTTAAAAAATACTTTTTCAGTTATCGTATATTTTTTAAAATATATTTTTTCAGTAATAGTTGATTCGTTGAATCGTCGATGCGATATAAAGCTTTCAGTAGATTTGCAGAACAATTGGGCGTCTCCTCATGTCAAACCCAAACCCATCCAAACCACCATCTAATGGATAAGTCTCCCCAAAACAAAAGTTAAAATTTTATCCTCCCTCTCTCTCTCTCTCTCTCTTCCTTATAATTCCTAAATATGTTTTCCTGCAAAAAGCGTTCATGGTGGAATTTAATGCACATTCTTTAAAAGTTCCACTTCTATATTTCCACGGCATTCCATTGCCGTTTGTGTGCAATTAATTGCAATTTCCATTACCTATCCGGTATTTTGTTTTCATTCCTCTGCAATGTTTTATTTTTTATAATTTACTTACTTACACGAAAACTTAAATATATACGTACTTACATACAAAATTGTTGTGCAACTGAGAGTCGGAATTAATGAAATTATAAATTAAATAGACTCTGCTACTGACAGGAAGAAAAACTGGAAAAAGTTACTCAACGAATTCTTGGAAAGTTCAATGTTACGGAAACAGAGTGTTAAAAAAAATATTTTATTTTGACTGATGTAAGCGAAATTACATAAATTTTCATGGGAATCATAACTTATGTTATGTGTTTTGTTTTTGTGTGTAAAAGTATTAATGAATTTTAATTTTTTATTATTTCCCAAATGTTTATTAAATTCCATTAATATTACGTAATAAATTCTATTATTGAATTACACTGATTATTTGTTTGTTTTTCTTTTGTCTTTTCAGATTTTCTTCGCAGTCTCTCCGGGGAAATCAAATCAAATTCTTTAAGTTAATAAATCGAAAAGGAAAAAGTAAATAAATTAATCCCACTTAAAGGATGGAGTTACAAGTAACAACAGATGCCAGTCAAAATCGAATTAAAATTTAATCCTTTAAAATAATTGCACAAAAAATTGGATATTGAGAGGATTAAAAAACAAACATTTAATGTAGGAAAGAAAAAAGGACGAGAAAAGGACAAATGGTCCAAAGGTGAAAAAAACTTTGTGTATGAAAATAATAATGAAAAATGTATGATATTGTGACTTAATGTGACGATGACTGTGTTATAGGCGGTGTGAAAACGGTTAGCAGCTCAATATAACGATAGTCGGATTTGTGACAAATTCTAAAATAACAGGAACTAATATATTGATGCTCGCGTTATAGATGATAGGGTAATCGATATGACGATTTGTAGACACTCTGTAGATAATCGGGAAGATAAGTATTGATGTTTGAGACCTCAAATAAATTTAAAATAGTTTTCTGTCCAAAAGGAAGTATTCATACCCGTATAGCTAGCCTCTTGCAAGGACAATGCTTAAAACTTACGTCATCAGCAACACAAGGCGAATGAGAATTATTTCTTGCTATCGCCATTGATTATCTTAATTAGCAGTACAGTAATTGCCTTGAAGTGTACTCCGCAATACAGCTGTTGTGGTACTATCGGCGCCGAAGAACCCGGCGCACCTTGATTCACAATTCGATTTTTCTGGCCAAAACTCATATTTCTTGTCATCACAAGTTTCTTATTTAAATAGAGAATTCGAAAGTAAAATACCCGATCAGGCTATGGAGGATACATACTCTAATGGTTTTGAAGTAATGGTTTATGTTGGGACAAAATACGGTTCAGACAAGTTAAAGTTGATTTAGCCCTGTCCGTTCATCCGTCTGTCTGGCTGGTGCGTAAGATAACTCTCGAACGGATTAACCGATTTGGTCCAAACTTTGGATTTCGTAATACATACATATGAACCCACAATATCCCCGACATATTGGTTCAATGATATGGGACCTACTGTTGAAGAGAATTTTTTCATTGCTGAAATACTCAAGAAATGAAAGCCAGCATTACACTGAGTAGATTTGGTGTTCTGTTCAGGGATTGAACCGCAGACATTCTGAGTGCAAGACCGCAGCGCTTACTACTGCTTAATCTTGTAATATTTTGTCCAAATTTAGATCAATTTAGATGATGGTCCACTTCTTTGGGTCTACTTCTTCGGGTACCACTCTAACAAAAATTAAACGAATTTTTGCTAAAATTCGCACAATAAATCTCGAAGGGAGTAACTGATTTGCACATCGCAATGTTTCTTCGAGACATAAATGAGGTTCAAATATCGACAATATCGCTTCACTCCACACCCATATAAAATGTCCAACATTTTCACACTATTGCAGTTTAAGGATGTGTTTGGGATCGTTTTGATCTTTTTTGTTTTTTTTTAGTAGAAAGTAATAATCGCGTTCCTTATTACGATGGTACAACACCAAAGCTGTAAGAAACCCGCCCGTCACCAACCAAAATGATTGATAAGCACTATAACTTACGAATTGGATTCCGATTTGGACAAAACTTTGCACATCAAAATATTCTTCCTAATCCAATAAGGTCTTTATCGGTCAAATCATTCAGGTACTTCCCTCACCTGTCCGCCTGTCATAATGGCCCGGAAGTACTAAAAAAAATTAATGGTGAAAAACTAATTCTGGTGGGCACGATAACTAACGAATGGAGTGACCGACATTATCCAAATCTTTGCATACCGGAATATTTATACCCTCAGCATTTATGCTAACGAGGGTATATACATTTTCATACGGCACAGTGTCTTGAAATAACTTTAAATGGAAGGTGCTTACACCTGGAAAGTTTTTGCGGATTCTGACACTGCTCATAGATGAGAAAAATCAAAAAACAAAAAAAAAATCGCCGGAGCGCTTTTTAAATAAATCGCGATTCAAGTTGACATTTTAATGGTTTTTTTAGGTTTTCACGATTTTGCTTGGAAAGTCCTATAGAAATAAGACAAAAGAAAATGTTGTAGCTATGAAAATTCTCTACATGATTGTCATTTATAATAATTTCGTAGGTTTTACCGTTATTGAGATATTGAAGTTCAAATTGGGACAATGCATTGACAATGTCATGACTGCAATTTCCCAACATAAACTTATATATCTCGTAAATGGTACAACCTAGGAAAAAATACGAAAGCCAATCTTGTAGAGAATTTTCACGCAAATCGTGAAGAACAAAAAAGCTAAAAATGTGACCTGAACATCTATATATCTCATAAATTTTAAAACCTATGAACAAATCATAACGGTCATTCCTCTAGTGAATTTTCACAGCTACAACATTTTCTTTAGCTCCATTTCGATAGGACTTGCGGTTTCCAAGCAAAATCATGAAAACCTAAAAACTCCTAAAAAATTCAACTTGAATCGCGATTTATTAAAAAGCGCTCCCGCGATTTTTTTTTTTTTATTTTTCTCATCTATGAACATTGTAGTTTCAGAATCCGCAAAAACTTTCCAGGTGTAAGCACCTTCCATTTAAAGTTGCTTCAAGATCACCGTGACGGGCAAAATGTGCCTCATCGAAATAATGGTTTTAGCGCCAAGTATGTTTCAGACAATTTGGAGTCGATTTAACAATGTCCGTCCGTCTGTATGTCTGTCCGTCTGTCTGACTGGCTGGAGCGCACGATAACTCTCGAACGGAAGAACCGATATGGTCCAAATTTTGGACCATATTGGTTCACTCCCTAGGGTACCTCTCTCACAAAAGTTCAAAAATGTTCGGAAAAAATGTGCGCACGATAACTCTTGAAGGGTCCACACTTTGCACGTCGTGAAATTTTTACCAGACACAGATGACATTTCAACATAGACTCTATCGATCCACTCCTTCGGGTACATCCCACACAACATTTTAGAAAAGTTCAGGACCTGCTCTCGAATCGCTTTGATTTTTGTTTCAACTACTTGTATTCGCCACCCCTCCATTACGACAGTACAAGTTTCATTAGGGGCAAGTCCATTCTTCCTGAGAAAATGGTCCGAAAACTGTAAAAAAACCTCTATGTGCAGTGGTTGCAGCGCTCGATAACTCTCGAACGGATCTGCCGATTCGATACAAAATTTGGCGTTCATAAAATTTTGTCCAATCATAGTATAAGTTCGAAGATAGGCCATATCGGTCCGCGCCTTCAGGTACGTCCTTCACAAAAGTTCAAAACTTTTAGCTTAAATGGGGCGTACGACAACTCTCAAAGGCAGTAACCGATTTGATCCATACTTCTCATATCGTAATATCTCTACAGGGCATAGATCAGGTTTGAATATGGACTATATAGGTTCACTCCTTCGAGTACCTCCTACACAAAATTTGGAAAATGTGCAGTGCCTACCCTTGAATCGTTTCGCTTCTTTTTGTAACAACTTGTATTTGCTGCCCCCTTTACGACAGTACACGTTTTTTTCGCTTTTGTTGGAACAAAAATAGATATTGTTTTTTTTTATCAACAAAAATACCATCATTTACTCCATAGTCCGGTCAAAATAGACATTGAAATAGCAAAAATTCCCACAAAGCTGAATTTTGGTGGAGAGCTAGGGTTTGCCATTAGAAGCAACGTCCTAAAAGTCCCCATCGATTCCATGTGTGCAAAAAAAATTATTCGGGGTCAAAGGTCAAAATTTAAGGGTTTTTAGGTTTTCGGATTTATTTTTTGAAAACGGTTGATCTAATTAAAAAGTGACTAAAGTAAATATTGTAGACAGAAAAATTATCTACAAGTTCGACCCTTATAATTTTTTTCTTAGAAGGAACCATTCTTGAGATATAGCTGCTTCAAAAAACACATGATTTTTATGCACTTATAAGGGAAATATGCACATATTCAGACGAACCGGCTAAAATAAGCGAAGTAATCGGGTCTGTCCCCCAAAAAATATATATTTTCTTGAAGAGCGAAACTATAGCTATCTTCTAAAAAAAATTCCAACAAAATCGGAGTGTGTTTAGTAGAGTTATTCAATGTAAGAGTCATTTTATGCAAAAATAGCCCATTTAACCCACATGTATAATCGAAAGCCCAACGGGAACGACCCCAACGAAAACTCTCCGATTTTTTTCAAGTTTTGTCCGAAGGTAGGGTTTGTAGCGCTGATTACGGAAATGTATAATTTTCAACGGTTGCGGATCCGGTTCGCCGGTTATTCGACCCGAAAGGCCAAATTTAAAAACCGGGTTAGACCCGGTTCTACTAAACCGATTACTGCAAAGTGGATATCGTTTGAAAGCTTACGGAAGTATCTAACACATAGTGTCGTTACTTTAACCGGTTCGCCTCATAATGTACTTACGCGGCTAATGTTTTATTTGACTTTAGATCGAGATATCTCGAAAATGGTAAGTCTTTTTTAAGAATCATAAAGACCAATCTTGTAGACAATTATTGAATCTACAACTTTTACTTTAGCGGGCTTTTGCTAAGTATTACCGTTTTTGAGAAAAATTAAAAAAGCTGAATTATGCCTCCAAAAATGACCTTTGACCCCGAATAACTTGTTTTGCACACATGGGATCGATGGGGACTTTTAGGACGTTGCTTTTAATGGCCAACCCTAGCTCTCCACCAAAATTCAGCTTTGTGGGAATTTTTGCTATTTCCCCCTTATACGCATGTCTATTTTGACCGGACTACCAAACAAACAGAACAACAACAACATGCGAAATTCCTTACCATTGTAAAAATCATTGACAATACCTATGGTAGGAACTATGATAATGTAGAATTTTTTTGACAAGCGCAGAAAACCTGTTACTGAAATTTTAGATTTGATCGTATATAATTCTCTTATACACTTTCCACATAACTTTGGTATAAATGTCACGTATATTATTATGAGCATTGACGATAAAATTGTGGAAGAAAAGAGAATAATATTGTCCAGCAGACAAAAACTATTGTTGGATATGACAAAAACAATTGTTGTAATTAACGCGGAATCTAACAATATCATAACAATACATAATTTGCTCTTCGAATATTGTTGGATCAATCATATTTTTTTTTCTTTGCGTGTATGGCGTCATGTGTAGCGGCTGGAGCACAAGATTACTCTCGAACGTATTAGCCGAATCGGTCCAAACGTTGGCCTTCGGATCCCTTTGATTTTTTGTAACAACTTGTATTCGTTTTCCCCATTACGACGGTACATGTTTTTTCGGGAGCAAGTAATTACTTTTTTAGGTAATGGTCCAAAAGTCCAAAAAGTCTGGCGGTACCAACTAAACAGGGTAGTACGTAAGATAACCCTCGAAGGGAGAATCCGAATTGGTCCAAACGTTGTACATCGTATTATATAGACGTCAGAAGTACTTCTTTTCTTTAGGTCTGAGGCTGAGGGTATATCTCTGTCGGCTTAGCCGACCGATACATTTTTACTTTTCTCGGATTCTCGTGTCGAAATTTTAATCAAAATTAGTCATTGTAATCAAAACTACAGTAGGGGAAGCCAATACTGCCTGAGGTACGATCTCCGAATGTTCCAATATATAGGGCAACTTTAAAGCTATAAGTGCTTAGTAGACTGTGATGATTGGGTCTGTCAGTAAAATTAGGCCTTCTGTTTATGATACCTGCCCCACAAATGCCTAAAATTGTACGCTACAATCATCCAAAATTTATTTTGTCGCATACCCTATTTATTTTTAAAGTAGGGATCTGCTCATATGTCATTTCGGACAACCACTTCTGTCATTGTTTTTTTATACAGTCAAACACTTTTGATATATTCCTGTCGGCAAAGGTAACTGAGACTTTTGTACTTATATATTCTAATTACACTGTGGCACAAAATGGAACTCAAAGTGTGGGGGTGGAAAATTCCTTTTGGAGATGAAAGTCCTTGGTGAGTTTGTTAAGAACCCAAAAGGACATTTTGCCATAGGTCAAGTTTCTGAGATATCGCGTTATGAAATTTTTGATTTTCCCCCTATAATGCCTGATCTCTGTTTGGCGTTATTGTAGCGTTGTTTTGAGATTACATGTCATTAGTCAAATCGAATGGCGAATCTTTTTGTGGAATGGTCCTTTATTTCTTGAACCGTAATAAAAGTACCGCAAGATGAGATTTTTTAGCATTCAAAGATTCTAAAAAATTTTGCTCAGAAGATTTTATGTACGGTTCTCAATATTGCCCCGTTTTCATTTTCCTTTTTGACATATAATCGGTTTTGGTTCAGAAATAAACTTTGTTTTGTTTTACTGTCAGCTCCCTGACTCTGGAGTTGACTCGACGAAGCTCAACACGCTCATTTGATAATCCCGTCGCCTCTGCTGGGAAGTTTGGTCTTACTTTGGGAATATGGCGAGCGGTCGCTCAGTAATGATGTCTCGGAACTTCCTTTCCGATACCCGAACATCAGAAGCATTGTGCAGTTCTCTGAAGCGGTGATTGGTGGACTCTCTGAAACCTGGCCAATCAGCTTTCTTATGATTGACGAATGTGCGGAGTTCAGAGGTGGTGAAATCGGGTGTTTGCTTATGGAGACAATTATGGGGAGATGGTCTGATCCAAGGAAAATGACGAGCTGCCAGGTAACGTCATTTGTCAGACCCGGTGACACGATGGTTATGTCTTGCGAACTGTGACACTCTTCTCTAATTGACCGAGGAAAACGTAGAGGTCATTTCCAAGGGCCGAATGCCACATTAAAGTCCCCCAAGACCAGACAATCAATCCCACGGCGGCCGGTTCAATGCACCGGATTGACTCGGAGAAATCTTCGACCAGGGGCCGTCACTTCAACAAATTTGTGTTTGTGTTCGTGTATTCACCATGGGAGCGGCAATTTAATCTGGAATGCCTCCTCCGAGTTCTTCTCGTCCGTGCCGGGATAGAGATGAACCCCGGCCAGTAACGATCTGTTACGTTTGCCAGATTCGCATGCACCACATGTCAACAATGGTGAGATGTAATGGATGCATGGAATGGGTGTATTTTCGTGGGTGCTCTGGCGGTAGTAGCATCCGGGATTACAGTGATAGGTATGTTACTGATTGCAGCGTCAGTACATCGCCCAGTGCGTCTTCTACGTCGTCGTCTGATTATTCGTCGTCGTCGGAATACAAGACGCCCCAGCAGTATCCCCCAACAACAACAAATGCAGCATCTAACACCACAAGTTGTTATTCAACGGCCCGGAAATTCATCACTCCTGCAATTCAATTGCAACGGTCTCCGCAGTTGTAGATTTTATAAGTCGGAAAAACATCATGGTCGCCGCGATCCAAGAAACAAAGCTCACCGCCACCTGTAGCTTGCGTTGTGATGGATAAACGTTTTGCGGAAGGATCGCACAAGAAGCGGAGATGGAGGACTTGCATTCCTGGCACACCAGTCTGTCCAGTACTGACCTACATATCTCGCTTGAGCTTGTCTCTAGTGATCCATACATGGAATGTATGGGGGTAGCAGTAAAGAGTGGTACTGCCGAGGTAGAGCTGCTTAATGTGTACATACCGCCGATGAATAGCTGTGCCCGGCGTTATATTCCCGATATTAGTTCGCTTTTAAAGGGCAATAATCGTCTGGTGCTAGGGGACTTCAATGCTCATCACGAGCTTTCCGAGCATTCCGTAATAGGTTATGACCAAAGGGGTACAGCGCTGGCTGAGCAAATTGATAGCTCCACGTTTTGCACGGTGAATGAAGACGCTCCTACGAGGATTAGAGGAGACTGCCACAGTTCGCCAAATATCACCATTGTGGCACCAGGTCTGATAAATGACGTATCCTGGCAATACGTCATTTCCCTTAGTTCAGACCACCTCCTTGTCATCGTGTCCGTAAACAGACCACCCAATTTCATAACCTCTGAACGCCGTACTTTCCTGAAACATGGGAAAACTGATTGGCAAGAATTCAGAGAATTGTCCAATCACCGCTTCAGAGAATTGCCCACTCCCTCAGATCCTCGGTAGCTGAGAAAACTTTCCGGGACATCATCACTGCAGGAGCCGCTCGATACATACCTGCCGGTCGAATACCCGAAATAAGAGCAAATTTCCCAGCAGAGACGACGGGACTAGCAAATTAACGTGAAGAGCTTCGTCGTACGAACCCTGAAGACCCTAGAGTTAGAGAGCTTACTCTTGAAGTCAACAGGTTAGTGTGGAAAAAGTGGCTAGACAACCTGAAGCAACATTGGTGCAGGATTAAGTAAATTGTGGGCAACGGTTAAATCACTCTCGAATCAGGAAAAGAAGAATGACAGAACAGCAGTTACTTTCAACGGCGTAACAGTAACTCGCCCAAAGAGGTGAGCGTGTTATTTTAACAGTTCATAGAGCTACGCCGTATAAGAAGAGCCCTTCCAGCCGATTAGGTACCACCACAATTTACGATGAGCGATGTTGCAGATGCCACCCGAAACGCGAAATCACCCAATGCGTTGGGTCCACACCGAATATCGATGGTAATGCTTAAGCAACTGATGTCGCTCCTGTCGCCAGTAGCAAAGATCCTAGAGGCACTACTCCTCCCTACGTTGAGAAGCTGTTTTTCATATCCACACATATCAGTGGAGGACTGAACCAGATTTAATGGACAGGTTTCCTCCACCCAGGCACGTCAGGAGAGATCTTCATGATCTAGAGAGAGAGGTCCAAAGGTATAAAAGAAAACCTCTGGACCAACGAGTAGAGCTGGCAAACCATCGATATTCCCAACATTAGATATTTTCGATATAATGTTTTAAAATATCGATTGCTATCGATATTATCGTTAAGTTGTCATCACCATTAATTTGGAAATGAAAATGGCAGAAATGTCAATGATTTTCTTGAAATTTTGCACAAGTAGTTCATAGAAATGTGAGGGAGAATAAACAATTGCTTTTATTTTATAAAAAATAAAAAAAAATCATTTTACTTTACCGAAAAATGTGTACTTGTGACTACGGGCTTACTTTCTCACACACACATAACCGAAAAGTAGCGAAATTTCTATTTATTTCAAAGAATTGCAGGTTAGGGGTTTTTATTCCGATAATATCGATAGGTAAAACTATCTATCGATATTGAATTTTTAAATAACAATCGATATTATTGATAGTGCCATCGATTTTTTGCCAGCTCTACCAACGAGCCTATAAGACAGGCTTGGATAGCATTCACACTGCTATGGTTGCGCAGGCAGTACAGAGATACAGTGTGACTTGGAGACCACCCCCCATTCATCGCAGCAGAAGAACTGCAGCTGCCAAGGCAAACACGAGTGGTTTTAGCCCAGTTAAGATCCGGACGATGTAGCCGCCTCAATTAGTATAGGGCCCGAATTGACGCATCTGGGTTGGGACCACACGATACACTGAATTTGTTTAGCTGCCCAGCTAACCCCACTCATCTGTCTCCTGATTCCTTATGGACGCAACCAGTCCAGGTGGCAGAATTCTTGAATCTGGGTACAGAGGAACCTGATAATTGAAATAATACACGAACGAACACATTTGCGTTGCTACAACAACAACAAGACCAGACGATTAGGACCTTCCAAAAGCTTGCTAATGTTAGGCTTGTAATCTGAGATACATCTATTTCTCTGCGGAATGTATACGTTCAGCAACTCGGGTCAGGCTTAGGCGAGATAGGTCTGTATTGAACAAACTGGTGCAAAAGGAAATCTAGTCCCCCACCTCCAATTCTGGTGTGATCCTTTCTTAATACGCTGTAACCATCACAAGGCTGTAAGCAACAGTTGTTGTTGAGCTTGGTTTCCCGCACCGTCGTGACCTTGATCTTCTTCTGATTCATAAATTCCACTATTTCTTCGATCTTACCTTGGAGTCCATTGCAAAAAGGATGCATTTTCCGGGATTGGTTGCTGTAGAGGGGACTGCGGGAGAGTTTCGTAATCTGACGACGACTCACTGGGGGCTGGGTTCGCGCAGCATGTAGAAACATAGTCCATGTCGTAGTCCCTCGCGTGGACAAGTCCAGAGGAACCCCATAGATGAATCCACTTCTCACATCTATTGCATTTTACCGAAGTTTGGATATGGGTGAAAATGCAGATGTGGCAAACCGAGCACAAATATATTGGTCCTGGGGTTTCCTCCGTTCCGGCAGGTACCAAAAGAATACGGAGCAGGCATTCCGGGATATGCTGCACACCAGACCCACACTTTCTAATATTTCGATCTAAGTTTTTGGTTTCCTTAGTTTCAATATGTTTGCTATCGAATCCCATATAGAAATTAACAATCGGTGACGACAACACATTGGGGTTTTGGCCAGGAAAAACGATTTCTGAACCATTCTGCGCCGATGGATTGAGTGCGTAAAATGCACTTTCGTAGTTAAGAGTTCGTCTACAAATCGGGTATTTAAGCGTTTACTGTTGTCGTCTACATTAAGAGCCTTTATTGGTATTTTTCTTCGATTCATATATTATAGAGGCACCAAAATCAGTCATGAACTGTGCCAAATCAAAACCGAAACGTTTCTGGACATATGTACATCATTTACTTACTAGACCCTTAGTATACGACAGCTAGTATTTCACAATTTATCCGATCCGTAACTGTAGTTACGCAAACGATATGAAAGACGGATGAAAAGGATGTAAGTTCTCCATTTTAAAGCCAAATTGGTCCTTGGTTATTGTCTATCATCCCAATGTCCTGCGGAGAGAAAAGGTTACATCTATTATTTAGATTAATCAAAACTGTGGTTCAATATTATCTTATTTCTATTTAGCGTTCATTTACTAAGACTCTACGGCTAAGTTACTGACATCTAACCCATCACAAAACGCCTCAAGGTTATCGACAAGGTGAATTTAATATTTATGGATTCCCTTTTTTTGGCAAAATCTTTTCCAGAATCAACCATCACAACAAAATGAAACATAATTAAAATTAGCAAAACCTACCAACAAAGTCAAAATCCAATTCCCAAAAAATATATGACAATAATATCGACTTTTCTAGCATAAACTAAGAAGAAGCACATTAACAATGCACAATATTTGTGACTAATTAAAACATTACCATCTGACAAAGTTCAAAAGTTCAATCCATAAAAACATTACTGCTCATTCCCCAAACAAAGGAAACAAACGACAACGGAAACTTAATGGTCATTAACGCAAACTAAAGGCCATAACAAACTCAAACTCATCTCTACTTCATTTCATTCACTCATTTTCACGGCTATTGAAAGCGAAGAGAAAAGAATTCACAAAAAAATATCAACTAATTGACAAACGTCCTTTTCATACAACCAGCCAGCTATTCAGCCTGTCATTCAAACAACTGCAGCGCAGCAATAGCCAACGGCAGGCAGCATCATCACCAGCATAGCATCATCAGAAATTACAACACTAATTACGAAAATTGCCTGTATCCAGGGAATAACAGAGAAAAGTACCAACAATTTTGGACACCCAACTTTACTAACCAGCAACCGTGCCAAACTGCTGCTGCCTCTGCTACTGCTTCAGCTGCCACGTGGTCAACGGTGACATTGACCAGTGGAACAAAGTGAACGACAAAAGAACACCAACCAAAACGACGACAACAAAAAAAGCATTGCCCATGAAATTACTTTCTCTTCTGCTTGCCAGCAAACACACACCTCCACAACACCACAACAGCCGTAACATGTCCCTTTTAAATAAGTTAAGTAAAAAAATGCGCTGGTTGCGATGGTCAACGGTATTTGCCATTCTCTTTTATATGTTCTTCATTGGTGTGATATTGCATTCGACCACCTACAAATTACAGCATTCCTTGAAAAACAATCAACAGCATCGACATTCCAGTAACAACGACCAAATGCCAGAACACCATCACTCCCATAACCACCAACAGCCAAGCCATAATGATGAAGAATTTGCCTCACTCTATGATGATCTAAAGTCAGCCACACACCAAGCTGCAGGTGGAGGAAGCAGTAGCAATGTGTTAACGGATACCCTGGCAAGAAATAATGTGATGCCAGTGGCAGCAGCATCTCTGGCCTCGTCCTCATTATCCACAGTAACCAAAGCGGAGAAGAAAAGCTCTTCCTCCTCATCAGCATCATCGGTAGCATCACCGGAAACTGTGATACTGGTAGCAAGTTCCGCTAATGAGAAAAATATTTTGGAAAAGGCTTTTAAGAGGTAAGTCAAATGTATTTTTATGACAAATTTATTTTATACATACATACATATGTAGGTATGTATGTATGTGGCGGAAAGTGTGTTATCCACATATGTTTCGGATACAGTCATACAGTCGGTATATCCTGACTTGGATAACTGAGTTAAAAGGTGTTAATTTCTTGGCCAAATTTTATTTATGGCCTGTCAACGCAATTTCACTGATGCCTGCTGTGCTTTGATTTACATTATTTTCCAACTAAAATTGCTATGCAGAAGGTTGTCCTACTTTTGAGGGGTATACACAATGAAAAATTCACTATTTAGAAGGGATCAAGAGCTAGGTATTGACAAGGAGCTTATTACTAATGTCAAAAGTTAAAAAAATTTTGTCAAGTTGTCAAAAACTACCGAAAGGTCAATTTCTTTTAAACAGATGTCACTTCATTTTAACCAATAATTATCGACCAGAGGTCAATATGCAATGACAACAGGTCAATCAGTATTCATTGGCCAGAGGTCAAACAATAACCATTGCCCAGATGACAATATCCATTGACCAGAGGTCAATATCACTTGAACACCAGTCAACATTCATTGACCAGAGGTCAACATTCATTGGCCAGAGGTCAACATTAATTGACCAGAGGCTACATTCATTGACTAAGGGTTTAATACTATTGACCAGTGGTCAACATTCATTGACTAGGCTTTAATACTATTGACCAGAGGTCAATATATATGAAGTGACCAGAGGTCAACCAGATGTCAATATCCATTGACCAGACGTCAATATAAATTAACATGCATTATCTGGAGGTCAATATCCACTGACCAGAGGTCAATATATATTACAAAGTGGTCAACATCAATTGACAAGAGGTCTTTATCCATTGACCAAAGGCCTCTCTATCCACTGACCAGAGGTCAATATCCCCTTACCAGAGGTCAATATCCATTTACCAGAGGTCAATATCCATTGACCAGAGGTCAATATCAATTGACCAGAGGTCAATATCAATTGACCAGAGGTCAATATCAATTGTCCTAGAGATCAATATCAATTGACCAGAGGTCAATATCAATTGACCAGAGGTCAATATCAATTAACCAGAGGTCAATATCTTTTGACCAGAGGTCAATATCTATCGACCAGAGGTCAATATCCATAGACCAGAGGTCAACATTCATTGACTAGGGGTTTAATACTATAGACCAGAGGTCAAAACGCAGTGAAATTTGTTCAATATCCATAGACCAAAAGTCAGTAACCATTGACCAGAGGTCAATATATATTACAAAGTGGTCAACATCAATTGACAAGAGGTCTTTATCCATTGACCAAAGGCCTCTCTATCCACTGACCAGAGGTCAATATCCCCTTACCAGAGGTCAATATCCATTTACCAGAGGTCAATATCCATTGAGCAGAGGTCAATATCAATTGACCAGAGGTCAATATCAATTGACCAGAGGTCAATATCAATTGTCCTAGAGATCAATATCAATTGACCAGAGGTCAATATCAATTGACCAGAGGTCAATATCAATTAACCAGAGGTCAATATCTTTTGACCAGAGGTCAATATCTATTGACCAGAGGTCAATATCCATAGACCAGAGGTCAACATTCATTGACTAGGGGTTTAATACTATAGACCAGAGGTCAAAACGCAGTGAAAATTGTTCAATATCCATTGACCAAAAGTCAGTAACCATTGACCAGAGGTCAATAACAATTGACTAGAGGTCAATTACCAGAGGTCAATACCTATTGACCAGAAAACAATATCTTTTGACAAGAGGTCAATATCCGTTTACCAGAGGTCAATATCTATTGACCAAAAGTCAATAACCATTGACCAGAGGTCTTTATGCATTGACCAGAGGAGGTCAATATAAATTGACCAGTGGCCAACATTCATTGACTAGGGGTTTAATACTATAGACCAGAGGTCAAAACGCAGTGACAATTGGCCAATATCCATTGACCAAAAGTTAGTAACTCAAGTCAATTACCAGAGGTCAATACCTATTGACCAGAAAACAATATCTTTTGACCAGAGGTCAATATCAATTGATCAGAGGTCAATATCAATTGACCAGAGACAATATTCATTGACCAGATGTCAATATCCATTGACCAGAGGTCAATATGTATTGACCAGAGGTCAATATGTATTGACCAGAGGTCAATATCCACTGACCAGACGTCAATATTCATTGATCAGAGGTCAATATAAATTGAGATGCATTGACTAGAGGTCAATATCCACTGACCAGAGTTCAATATATATTAGAAAGAGGTCAACATCAATTGACCAGAGGTCTGTATCCAGTGACCAAAGGCCACCTTATGATCAAGGGTCTCTATCCATTGACCAGGGGTCAATATTCACTTACCAGAGGTCAATATGCATTTACCAGAGGCCAATATCCATTGGCCAGAGGTCAATGACCAGAGGTCAGTGACCTGAGGTCAATACCTATTGACCAGGAAACAATATCTTTTGACCAGAGGTCAATATCCAATGACCAGGGGTCAACATTCGTTGACCAGAGGCCAATATTCATTGACTAGGGGTTTAATACTATTGACCAGAGGCCAACATTCCATACCATTGGTCAATATCCATAGACCAGGCGTCAATATTCATTAACCAGAGGGCAATATTCATCGACCAGAGGTCAATATTCAGTGATCAGAGGTCAATCACTATTGACCAGAGGTCAATATCTATTCACCATAGAACCATATCTATTGACCAGAGGTCAATATCCATTGACCAGGGGTCAACATTCATTGACCAGAGGTCAATATCCCCTTACCAGAGGTCAATATCCATTTACCAGAGGTCAATATCAACTGACCAGAGGTCAAGATCCACTGACCTGAGGTCAATATAAATTAACCAGAGGTAAACATTCATTGACTGGGGGTTTAATACTATCACTATTGACCAGGAGTCAAATACTATTGACCAGCGGTCAATTACTATTGACCAGAGGTTAATTCCCATTGCCTACTCCCATTGCCGAGAGGTCAATCACTATTGACCATTGATCAGAATTTAAGTACTATTGACCAGAGTGGTCAATAGTACCATTGACTTCTAACCAAAGATGGGTCATTATTGACCAAACATCTAAAACCTTTAACTAAATCTCTCAGGTCCGTCATGTTAATCCCACAATTAATTTTTTTTCTCCGTGTAGCGCTCTGAATCAAGAACACATCACTCATATGACAAGAGGTTCATGTCATGTCATTCTACTTTCGGTAATCAAGTATTCCAATCTGACAGTGGATTCGCATTTGTGCTCGTTTGTAATTCTCAACACCAACATCAACAGCTAGGCTGTTGTTGCCCAACTCCCAACTTGTTATCATCGACATCTCGCATCGAGTTGCAGCAACAGACCAACCAACACCATAATAACCGCCATTGTCGTCTGCATCGTCGTTATCACCGCCATCATCATTCTCCAATACCATCATTTGTGGATCTCGCTTGATGATGTTGTAGCTGCTGTTGATGTTGCTGCTGTTGTTATAGCCGTTGATGTGATGTACAATGTCACTTTGTCAGTCATTGTTTTCCATCAATTTGTTAGCGTTGGTTGTCGGGATGCATTCATTCGACTGCATTGTTGCCGGCCATAGTGGGTCATTAACAACTGGACCAAAAGGACTTTCTCTGATATATTGCAATTTATTATTATTTTTTGACATTCTTCTTTATGTACTTTTGTATTCGGCCAACAGCAATGGAGGCTGTGTTGTTATTGTCACCAAAGAGTGTAAAATACAATGACGGGGTATATACGTGTATACGTATATGTGTGTCTGTATGGACTCGTAATTGTGTTTATGTGTCACACAATTTCAGAAAGTGAAATTGAAATTAATTATTTTCATATCCTTTTACTAAAAAAAGAATTTTTTTACTTTATATGGCCGATATTCTGCGAGGTAATGATGCGTATGTGTGTTCGTGTGGTAATATGATTCCACACATGTTACCTATCCATTATACATAATTATGGCCAATTGAAAGGCCTACAGACTTGCATTACTACCATTGAGAGAGAAAGAGGAAGAAGATCGATATTGAGTATTGTTGATGACATTATTGTTGAACATTATTGCAGAAACTATTTTAAGGAATGAAGGAGGATATTTTAGAATGACACCAGAGTCTATCTCTTATTCTGAAACCTTGTTTGGCACTGATCTTTTTGGAAATGTTCTTTCCTATTTTAAATTAGTATCAGTTAATATAATCACGCAAAGTCCTATGAAGTCAATTTTTATTAATCAGAAGTTAATTACTATTGACAAGAGGTCAATTACTAATAACCAGTGATCAGTTACAATCGACCTGAGGTCAGTTAGAAGTGGCAGAATTTTCTGGGACATTATTACATTACTACTGCAGCCTCTCGCTACATACCTGCTGATCGAATAATCGAAATCAGACCAAAATTCCCAATAGAGGCGACTGGATTAGTGAATGAGCGTGGCTAGACCACCTGAAGCAATACTCGTACAACATTTGTGCAGGATTAAGTAAATTGTGGGAAATGGTAAAATCACTCTCGAATGCGGAAAATATGGATGATAGAACACGGCTGTTACTTTCTAAGGCGTTATGGTAACTTCTCCGAAGAGGTAGTTTATAAGTGTACTCTGTTTATCGTTAGCCACTCATGTTGTACCAGAAGAATGGACAATTGGCAGTGTGGTCCCGCTACTAACTGCAGACATGGATGCCAGCAGAGGTAATGTGTCGTCCGTGCAAGCCACAGCTATTTACGACAAGATTGGAAGTAGGGTTTTCGAGTCGCAGTTGAGGTTCTGAAAAAGAGAACAAGTCGAACTCTTATAAAGCAATAGGCAGGCCTGTGATAAGCAACGCGGCGTCAATTAGATATGGAAATGTTAGCGCTACGCAGTGGAAGAATATGCAAGCCTGCCAGAATGCGACCCTGAAGACTCCAATGCGCCCAAAGACAAAACTCAAAAAATGCATGTCGTCATTTTAAAAGTTTAAAGGTGCAAAACGCTTCTAAACATTCCAAATTTTTCGAAACTAAACTTTGTTTTTCCATTTTTTGCGGTTCTTAAGGAGAAAAAGCCTTACAAACATGATTAATTTGGGAGAAAAATATTTATTTAAAAATGAGGAAAAATAGTTATATTATACGCTAGTCTCTGAAAAAAAGCATTATTCACGCCTTAACTTAAGTTTAGATTTTAGAAGATTGGCTAAGCTTCTTTTTTCTACTTATATCAATTCCTCTAAGATTCAAGGGTTGCCACATATTTCGGTTCTATAATTTTAATATATATATATATATGGATTTCCTTAAAGTTTTAGTTACTTTCCAAGCATATGCAAAAATCGACACTAGTATCAAATTAAAGACAAGGGTCTATAGATTTAAAAACGTTTTAGACTTTTTGCGGACATTTGCGGATATGGCAGTTATGGCCAAAAATTTAACTCTGTTTTTAGGTGCTGAAATTAAATTTTTGTAATATTTTTAAATAATTTGATTATCCTTTCTTGCATTTATGTTCAATACAATGTTTTTTGTACTATTAGTGATTTCTTTTATCATGATAACTTGGAACCGCTCTGAAAACTCGTGAAAGAAAAATAAAAGGTGTATACACTATAATATTTTTTTCTTGTTTTTTTCTTGTACGTTATTACAGGCAATTCCGCAGAAAAAAGTGATTAAATCTTATAAAGTACCGAAAATGTATGGTAACCCTATATGGAGGCTGTGGTCAAAAGTGGATCTATATAACATTTCTTTATACACAGAAAAAAATGATCGATTTTCCGGCGATATAAAAAAAATTGTCGTATTGACGAAATTCGATAAAATTATTTGATCACAAAGTAAAAATACAACTGATAAAATATTTCACATATTGACTAAAATATTTATCAATTTTTTTATATTGAACTGATAAAATATTTCACATATTGACAAAAATATGTATCAAAATATTCCAAATTTTGTATCAGCATTCAGTGGTTATTAGAATAGCTACCAATAAACATTAGGGTTAAAACTTTTTTGCAATTTTTGCAAATATCAAAAATACCACCGCATAGCCGCGTAGAGCACGAAAAACTACTATGAAATACTGTGTCATTTTTTCTCTATCACGAAAAGAGTTTCCGCACCAAATGCATTGAAGTTCAGTAATGCATTATTTAATTTTATTTGTTAAAGTGACATATACGCTTTCCGTAATTACTTATTAATAGTTTTAATCTAATTTAAAATCAATATCGAACCATTCTCGTCTAATTTGGCTTTTGGGTTTGTATTTAACAAAAAACAACAAAATAATTGTAAATATGAACAGTTTTTTATCGATTGAAAAAAAATGTATTTAACAATTTTGTTTTTATCAAGAACAATGTGAAATATTTTGATAATTATTTTTGTCAATATGTGAAATATTTTATCAGTTGTATTTTTACTTTGTGATCAAATAATTTTTATCGAATTTTGTCAATATGACAATTTTTTTATCGCCGGAAAATCGATAAATTTTTTATTGAATCTTTGAATATTTTTATCAAATGGTTAAAATTTTTTCTGTGTAAGGTGGTTTTCTGGACTCTGCTTTCATTATTAAAACCCATTGGGTTTGAATTTTTGGTTGACATCTGCCGAAATAAATCGAGATATAAATCATATGATAGTATACCGAATCATGGACCAATACTGAACATTTTTCGCGGGGAGGTTTACTATGGAATAAGAACTCCTGGCACCGGATTACAGCAAATTCGATTGAACAATGTTGGTAAATGAAAAAAACTTCAATTCAGGATTCGTTACATGAGAACCACGCGAAAACTTGGACCTAGGTATTTTTGTCATACCTTCCCATTTAAGTGCCACCACTGTGCTATGGACCATCTTCATGAGGAAACGAACATGTTACCCGTAAGTACATCAACAGAACAAGATGTTGTCGATGCAGTACCTGCTTGTATGTTACCATCGCACACTGGTTCAGAATAGTTTTTTTCTGGTCAAAATCCTGTAGCTTTTGAAAGGTAGAGAAAACACACACAGTGTTAAACGGACGGAACGGGATGGATATAAAATTATATATGGGCTGAAGGAGGACATTCTCAGACATCTTTCTGCCAATACCAAACATTGTTCCATGTTGTTCCCTAATTGTTCTACTCCACTAAAGTTGGCATTAGTACCTGAGGAAAAATAAAATAGCTCACTTCCTGTAAATGCTACAGTAATTTATTGATCCAGGTCTTAAAGAAAACAATTCTGACTACCTAACAAAGAACACAATATCTGTTATATCGATTTTTCACCATAAATTTGCAAAAATGATGAAAATTGCGAAAAGTGGTCGTCTTTAGGAGCACGCCACGCCCACACCTTCCTATATTTTAACCTATTTTTTTGGTTTCTCTAGTTTCAATATGTTTACTATCAAATCCCATATAGAAATTAACAATCAGCGGCGACAAAAAATTCCTGAATTACTGTGTTCCGCAAAAATCGTTTATCCATCCCATTTATTCCATTTTTTTGAAGTCCCTTAGAGGAAGAAGCAGAAAGCATACAGTGGTCGGTATGGGCAAAGAGGGTTTTATTCATATCAAATAGTATTCCGAAAGAAATGGCTTTCAATGAAATTAGAAAACCTCACCTTTACAATGATGCACAATAGGTTGGTGTAAATTACCAAGCAATGAAGATGTCGCAATAGTCACTTATCCATCCAATTTTTCCATTTTTATACCCTCAGCCTTTAGGCTAAATTCACGCGGGGTTCAAAGGAAATTGATTGACACTTGTACATTTTATACGCAAAAAATAGGATTTTTAAGAAAACTCACGCATCAAATTTTGGCCTTTAGACCCCAATTACTAGGATACTGTAAGGGGCACCCTCATCAGATATACTTCAAACGACGTAAAATCGGGAATTCTATAATCCTATTATGAGATTTGAATATTACCTTGCTGCGCGTCCAAATTATTAAAAAATTCGAAAAACCCCGAAATTCAGGCTTCAAAATGTCAGCATCAATTTTAGGTGGATTCAGTGGATATATCGAAAAATCCTACACTAGTATCATGTTGCCCATGAAGTATTTTATGATTCTTTATTTGGGCAAAAGGTCTATAAAATGTAAGGTTAAGTCAGAAATCGGAAGGGAACATAAAAAAACTTGTTGTCTTCAACCCATTTTCACCCATTTTTCTATATTGATGCCAACACAGCTTCGACGAAAATTAATTTGAATGGTCGACATTATGGGATCCCTCCTAAAACACTTCATTTTAAAGAATATCAGTTATACTATAAACAAAATGTTATCAGTTCGCGAATTCTGAGTGGGTGAAACTCGGATTCATCGTATCATCACTTTGATACGATGAAAAGTCCGATTTGATCCAAACTTTGCACAACGTAATATTTCTACGGAACATACACACAAACTTTTAAATTTTTTGACACAAGTGCAGTTTATGGATTCTTGTTGGATTGGCATAAAATTTGTTGTATCAATTTGTTGCACCTTGTTTGCTCCTTTCACGGCGGTAGAGTTTTTTTCGGGTGCAAGTCCAAACTTCCGCATATAATGTCTCAAAAGCTTTAGATAACCCAGCCGACACAAATAAAAATGAGTGATGAGCATAAAAATATACGAACTGAGTATCCGATTTCGCCGAAACATTGCACATTCTAAAATATTTTTCAAAGTTCTTCAAGTTCCAATCAAAGTTCAACATTTTTAGGGTCTGTTCGTAGATCGTTTGCAAATTTTTTACGAAAGTCCTTTTTATAGCGAAATGGTGTTTTTCAGGGGCAAGTCCATGCCATCTGACATAGTGGCCTAAAGGTGACCAAGTAAATTGCCTGATGGGCATGATAACTATGGAAAACAGCAATTGATCTTGGTGCAACCTTTACGCTTCGTAATAATTTTCTTGCACTTAAATCATGTATAAAATACGAACTGTATGGGGTACCTCCCACACAAAATTTCAAAAAATTTTAAGAACACGACTCGGATCGTTTTGAAGTTGTATAAATCTTACGATACTTCTCCTACAAAAGTGCAAACATTTAGGCGTACGAAAGTCTTGAGCCGTCTTTGCGGATATTTTGCACATTATTTCGGATAAAGGTTAGGTTGAAAAGAGGGGCGAGTAATCGCCACATGTCCTGGTGGACATACACATAAGCCATAAAGTAGGCCTATTGTGCGCTCTAGTCTAAGTTTTTTGAAGAAGGGGACTCTACTATAACTTATATAAGGAACTCTGTTCCCTTAAAAAAATCCTGTAATTGTTTTAGGTCGTCTACAATTGCCTGATTAAGATCGGGTACTGTGTCGTTCCCTAAAAACTGGGATCTGATGTTTGCGAAAGCGGGGAATTGGCAGAAAAAATGCTCCAATGTTTCATCATCCTCTCCGCATGCCCTGCATACGTTGTTGTCTGCACAATTAATTTTTTGCAGATGAGCTTGTAAACCCAGGTGACATGTAAGAACACCTCAACTCTGCTTTACCTAGCAGTAATAGGTATTTAGTTTTTTCCTCATTTGGGTCTCCCAATAGGATTTTTGTGGTTTTCCCTAATTCCTCTCTATTCCATAGGGATAAGTGGGCATTTTTTGCCCAAGTTTTTAACTCTAGCCGAGACGAGTTTAGTGGTTTTGCGTTCGCTAAGTTTACGGTTGCTAATTCCCTTCCCTTTTTTGCCAGAGAATTTGCTATCTCATTACCTCTATTCGCCGCATGTCCCGGTACCGATGTTATACGCACCATCTGAGTATAGCTGTTGATCGAATTTATACAATCCAAGACTGTTTGTGATTTTACTGTCTTGGATGTTACTGCTTTGATTGCAGTTTTACTGTCCGTAAAGTCGTTTACAGTAGTTGGTCTCGTGTTGGCATTAAGCCAGTTCAGACACTCTGTGATCGCTCGGATCTCCGCTTGATGGACCGTATTGTGATCCGGCAAACGAAGAGATATTTCGGTCTCTGGTTCTTCAATAAAGAGAACCAGTCCCGTTCTCCCACCTAGCATGGAGCCGTCTGTATAACAACAGTTTCCAGGCGGCATTTGTGCTAGATTTCCGCCGATCCACGAGTCTCTGTCTGGAATTAATGCCTCGCATGAGGTATACGGTCCGTTACAATGTTATCCATTGACTCTCCCGTTGTTACCTGTTGAATATTTTGATGGTATGTTACGTGGTCCTTACTGATCCACTCGTCCATATATAGAATAGTTTCTAATGTCCTCTTTGATGTTGTCCTCATTGCGCCGCTTACACTTAGACAGCACATTCGTTGGACTTTCTGTAGTATTTTAATATTACACTTTTTATCCATAGCTGTCCACCAGACTACTGAAGCGTATGTTAGAATAGGTCTAACTACGATTTTGTATAGCCAGTGTGTCATCTTAGGATTAAGACCCCACTTGGCGCCTATAGCCCTTCTACAGGTTGACCAACATCTATGAGCTTTATAGGCTCTCTCTTGAATATGGTCTTTCCATTTAAGTTTCCTATCCAGAATTACTCCCAGATATTTGACTTTGTTGGAAATATTGATCGTCCTGTTTAGGAAAACTGGTTCTTCAAAGTGTCCCAGTTTTGTTTTCCTAGTAAACAGACATATTTCCGTTTTTTCCGGGTTTACATTAAGACCTCCTGGTCTAGCCCAGTTGTACGCTAGTTTTAGGGCTGATTCAGCTCTTCTGCATAGCAAGTTTGGATTCTTACCCCTCAGAAGTATTATAATGTCGTCTGCATAACAGACTGGGTCAAATCCCTCATCGTTTAAAGTCCTTAATAGGCTATTTATGGTAGTGACCCATAGGAGTGGGGATAAAATCCCCCCCCCCCTGTGGCGTACCCTGACCAACTTTGTCCTTTAGTTTTACGTCAAGTAGCCCGCTGCTTATCCATCTATTCCTTAGCATGTGGCTTATCCAGTCCCTAAGGGCCCGGTTCGCCTGAAACTTGTTGACGTTGTTGATATCAATGCATACCGCTAGTGTATACATCTTCCAGTCGAAGGTGCTCTCGATGTGGTGTACAACCTTTGTTTGTATTTAAGCATATCGTTTGGAATCTTGCTCTTAATCATGGTATCGACTATTCGTTCCATGGTTTTAAGCAGGAACGATAAGACTTAGGAATTGCGTAACTTGCCTTCCCATGTTTGGGGATAAATACTACCCTCGCCTCCTGCCAGGCTTTAGGGGTATACGCAAATTTTAAGCATGCGTTAAAAATTCCAGATAGTTTGGGCGCAATGTAGTCCATCTCTTTCTGGAGTAAGGCCGGAAATATCTCATCCGGCCCGCTGCTTTGAAGGGTTTGAAGCTCTTGATGGCATCTTTTACTATCGCTTCATCAATTGTTGGTGCTTCCACTGTAACACATTCCCTAACTACCGGCATCCCTGCGTACGTCGCAGTGTTCGGCGGGAAATGTGTATTCATCAAAAGCCCCAGCGGGTCCTCGATTGTTTCCATCTTATTTCCCATATCATCCACCATGATCTCGGTTTGTGTATGGGTTTTCGATAGAAACTTTTTTTATTTTGGATACATCATTTACGCTGTCTACCTGTTTACAGAAAAGTTTCCAGGAATTGCGCTTTTCTGTTCTAGTCATTTTGTTGTATTCTTTAAGTTTTGTGTGATAGTTGTCCCAGAATACAGCTAAATTTTTACGTCGAGCTCTGTTGTAAACCCTTCGGACCTCTTTGCCTTTGTTACGAATTTCTTCTGTCATCCAGGGTTTTTCGTAGGCAGATTTCCTCTCCCGAAGGGGACAACTTTCTTCGAATGACTTTACTAAGACCTCCGTTATAATGTTGACATTTCTGTCTATATATTACGTGCTTAGGCATTCATATCTATCGTGCCCTAGCCTATCTTGTATTAGTTTTCAAAATTTTATCCAATTGGTTTTAGATTTATTTCGGAAACTTATAGGTTTCGGCGGTGGCCGTGTTAGTTCAAATCTTATATACTAGAGTTGCTTCTGCCGGCAAAGCCGACTGATACTTTTTTACTTGTTAAAATTAGGGAAGTTTTCATAGCATCGAAGATGGGCTATATCGACCCCCCGTTTTTGTATAACCCCCATAAAACGCTGCCTCCCGATTTTAGGTATTTTGAGGATTTTAGGTACATTTTGTGACCGTACTAACTGTAATTTGACGTCTGAGGTTTCCAGTGGTCAAACAATTTTCCACCAGAAATTTTTAATATAGGTCAATGTATTGGTGTAGCCCCCATATAACGGTCCATTCCGATCTTCGGTATTTTCCGGATTTTACCTATATTTTTTAACCGAACTAGCTGTAACTTGACATTTGAGGTTCCAAGTGCTCACAAAACTTCTGCATCAAAAATTGTCAGTATAGGTCCATGTTTTGGTATAGCCCCCCTATAACGGTACCTCCCGACTTTAGGTATTTTAAGGATTTTATCCACATTATTTGACTGAACTATTTATTATTTCACGTTTTGGTATAGCCCGATTTTAGAGGTTTTGAGGAATTTGGCTGCATTTACTGACCGAATTTGGCATTATGGTGGAGGATAAATAAAGTTCGACCTCGTCGAATTTAGCGATATTTTACTTGTTATACCCTCTACCATAATATGGAGGGTGTAACTAAATTTGTCATTCCGTTTATAATACATCGAAATATTCGTCGGAGACCCTATAAAATATATATGTACATATATTCTTGGTGGTGCAATGGTATGCACACCCACCTTCCACGCAGAAGGTCGTGGGTTCGATTACCCCGCCAGGCAACATCAACATTTTCAACGGTGGAAAAATACCCCTCAGTAATGTTGGCGACACTTCCTGAGAATTTCAGCCATGTAAAACTTCTCTATAAAGTGGTGTCGTGTAAGACACGCCGTTCGAACTCGGCGATAAACAGTAGGTCCCATTTCATTAAGCTAATATGAGTCGGGGTGCACTCATTAATATGAGAGAAGTCTCCCCTGTCCCGTCTGGGATTTTTGTGGAACAATTATATATTATATTCTTGATTAGCATAAAATTCTAAGTCGATATAACCATGTACGTCTGTCCATCCGTCCGACCGTCTGTTGAAATCAATATACAGCTCGCAATTTTTAAGATAGAGCTTTGTAATTTGGTTTAAAAGTTTCAATTACTTCTAGGTTGTTTGGTATTGAAAATGGGATATATCGGTCCACGTTTTGATATAGCCTTCATAGAACGGTACCTCCCGATTTTCGGTATTTTGAATGTTTTAGACACATTATAACACCGAAATGGCTGAAATTTGGTATTTAGTCTTCGTTGGGGGTACAAAACTTTCAACTAGAAATTTGTCTGTATAGATCTACGTCTTCATATAGCCCCCATAGAACGGTACCTCCCGATTTTCCGTATTTTGAAGGTTGTGGCCTTAATATTCCACCGAAATGGCTGTAATTTGGCATTTAGTCTTCGTTGAGGCTATAAAAGTTTCCACCTGAAAGTTTTCGGCATAAGTCCACGTTTTGATATAGCCCCCGTAGAACGGTACCTCCCGATTTTCGGTGTTTTAAAGGTTTTAGCCTCATTATAATACCGAAATGGCTGAAATTTGGTATTTAGTCTTCGTTGGGGGTATACAACTTTCCACCTAAAATGAACGGTACCTCCCGATTTTCCGTATTTTGAACGTTGTGGCCGCAATATCCCACCGAAATGACTGAAATTTGCATTTGGCCTTTGTTGAGGCCATAAAATTTTCCACCTGAAAGTTTTCGGTATAAGTCCACAGTTTGGTATAGCCCCATAGAATGGTACCTCCCGATTTTCGGTATTTTGCAGGTTTTAGCTTCATTATAATACCGAATTGGGTATTATTGAAATTTGGTATTTAGTTTTCGTTGGGGTGGTATAGGCCCACGTCTTTATATAGCCCCCATAGAACAGTACCTCCGATTTTCTGTATTTTGAAAGTTTTAGCCACATTATAACTGAATAACTGAGGTTTCATCCCTTCCAAAAAATCAGGCAGTATAGGTTCACGTTTTGGTATAGCCCCCATATAAGCGTAGCCACCATTTCAGGTGGTTCGTGGTGGAGTATATAAAAAGTTCGAACTAAACGCCTTTCTCAATTGTATTATTTGACTCGTTTTCCTTTTTTCTCTTTGAAACCTATAATTTATAAACTATTCTTCATATTATATCAGTAACTTCAAATTTTAAACACAATCCAACTAAATATGTTTAACTGAAAAATTAGAAATTTAATTGCACCTTTGCCTTTGCTTGTTGGCCTTTCACATCGTTGTATGTATGTGTGTGTGTAAACATAACCTTCTTCTCACTTTAAATAGCTTTGAAAAATCACAGAGAGAATATTTAATAAAAATTTAATATGTTTTTGTAGCTTTCATTTAATTTATTATTTAATCGTTTATTATAAAGTCTCCTTATCGGATGAATGAAATCGACGAATAGTTGCATGTGGAATATGCAAGCATACACACACATACACACGTACACATGTGGTGTTGCATATACACACCTGTGTTTGTAGCATATGTATGTGTTTGCAGCAAATTGCTAGATTCTCATGATGATGCTGATGCCAATGCACTACTGGCACATTCTTCTTCTGCCACCAGCAACATATAATCAAAGTTTATCCAGGCGGCAGGCATATGTTGCTGCAGTCAAAGTCATCTGACATCATCAGAGTAATAATGCCATTGAAAACTATTTAATCCTATTTTGACAATATATATGAGTATTTAAATATATATCCAAACAAATACATACATATATACATATATGTGAATTTATGTGTTAATAAATCTACACAGATGTACGTACAGATGTGAGTATGCATGTGTGTATATAAATATTTGCTCGTATAGCTTCCCATGATGCCGCTGTAAAATATGTACATATGTGTGATGAAAACATATAAAAGAGATTGTTTGTTATGTTCGCACTCATGTACAAACACATGTTTATAAGTTGCAATTTTTTAAAGAACAAACAACAACAAAAAACGATGTATGTAAACATGTGTAAAAATGTATGTTTTTTTCCATTAGGGTCACTACTGGATGCAAATATTTTTTAATAACATAAATATGTATTTGTCGAAACAGAATGAAAAAAAGGAAGGAATCTCTTTCGTATAGAAAATTACTGAAATAATGAAGCTATTATCCGGCAACATCCATTGAAATGGAGATGAGATGAAAAAATGCATAAAAATTACCCTTATAAGTATGTCAATGTTTTTATTTTTAATGAAAATTCTTTATAAACATAAATTGTTGAGTGTGAAGTACCTCTTGAGTTTTCAATAGTAATGTTACCCCCAGCTTTTAGGCTAACGAGGGTATACACAGTGTGCCTTAACTAATTTTAAATTAAAGGTGCTAAGCACCTGGAAATTTTTGAAGATTCTGAAACTACAATGTTCATAGATGAGAAAAATCGAAAAACAAAAAAAATCGCTGGACGGATTTTCAAATAAATCGCGGTCAAAGTTCAATTTTTTTGGGCTTTTTTAGGTTTTCACGATTTTGCTTGGAAACCGCAAGCCCTATAGAAATGGGATTAGAGAAAATGTTGTAGCAGTGAAAATTCTCTACAAGATTGACGTTAATGGTATTTTCGTAGGTTTTACCATTTTTGAGATATAGAAGTTCAAATTGGGACCATGTACTGACTGTATCGCCAACCTATAAAACAATTTCATACAGGATGCACCTAAACTATTGTAACTGAAAACCGCTTACACCTGGAAGATTTTGCGGATTGTCTTGAAAATTAATTTGCAAGCCGATGCACTCATAAGTTTAGCAACTATAGCGATTATAAAATAATAGGCTTCCGAAATTCGTCTACAAATATATAGCATTTTTGACCACGGGATATTCCTGAACAATTTCTGAAAATTACATGAAATTAAGTTCAGTAGTTTTGGAAAAATAATGTACTGAAAAGAGTGGGCGTTGTCATCAGTATTCAATACATAACATATTTAAACAAGTGAGCAAAGGCTACAGTCGGGACGGGGCCGACCATTTGTTACCCTACACCACTACCCCTGTGCATAAGCTTTTAATATATATTATAATAATATGGCTCTTTCTCTCGGGACCCCCATAAGCAACCAAAATTTCGTGACCATCCGATTAAAATTGCGACCTGTAGTGTGATTGCAAAAAATGGAAGAATTGGATGCATTGTGGTATCTCCCTTGTTTGGCCACCTTCGTCAACCTACTTTACACCAATTTAAAGGTAACATTTTCTTCTTCTATTGACAGGCTTTGCCGTTGGAATACCCCTACTAGAAGCCGATATATTCAGAAAGAATAAAACTTTGATTTTGTCTCCACATGAGCTTTTCGCCATTCCGACTCGTAAATATTATCCGACTATCACCACAATCAATTGGCTTCTTGCTCTGTGGGGCCCGCATATACCCCCAAAATCTCGTGACTATCCGATCAAAATTCCAGCCGGTAGCGTGATTACAAAAAGTGAAAAAATTGGATATATTACTGACTTTTGCGATATCTCGGTTGTTTGCCCACTTACGCCAACATTACTTTCTTCTACCATTGGCGGGCTTTTTTTTAAGAATACTCCTACCAGAAGCGGAGATATTCGCATAAGAAAAAAACGTTGACTTTTCTCCACATAAGCTTTACGCTTATTCCGACACCTGAATATTATACGACCATCACCAAACCAAATAGGATTCTTCCTCTGTGGGACTCGCATCAACTCCCAACAAATTCGTGACGATCCGATCAAAATTGCTCCCTGTAGCGTGATTAGAAAAAAATCGGAAAATGGGATGCATTACCGACTATTGCGATATCTCTGTTGTTTGACCACCTACGACAGCCTACTACTATTTTCTACTTTCCTTGCCAGGTTTTGCTTTTGGTATACCTCTTAAAGAAACAGAGCTATTGGCTTTGAAATAAAACGTTGACCTTTTCTCCAAATAAGTTTTTGCCCATTCCGACCCCTGAATAGTATCCGACCATAATCAAAATCAATAGGCTTCTTCCTCTGTGGGACCCCCATTAACTCCCAAATTTTCGTGACGATCCGATCGAAATTGCGACCTGTAGCACGATTTTGAAAAAAAATTGAAAAATGGGACTATTGCTATATCTCCGTTATTTGGCCACCTACACCAACCTGCTTTGAATCATTGTAAAGGTGGGATATTCTTATTTCATAGTCAGGCTTTGCTTTTGGAAGATCCCCAACCAAAGCTGTGATATTCGTCATTATAACTCAAATCGCAAAAATAAAAAGTTGGGTTGTATTAGCGACTATTGCGATTTCTTCGTTGTTTGACCACCTACGACAACCTACTATACATCGTTGTAAAGGTGATATTTACTTCTACTTTCATTAGCAAGTTTTGCTTTTGATATACCCATTATAGATGCAGAGATATTCGCTTTGAAATAAAACGTTGTCTTTTTCTCCAAATAAGTTTTTTGCCCCTTCCGACCCCTGAATATTATCCGACCATCACCAAAATCAATAGGCTTCTTCCCCTCCAGGACCCTCATCAACACCCAAAATTTGGTGATGATCCGATCAAAATTGCGACCTGTAGCGTGATTACAAGGTTTAGATGGACAGACGGACGGACGGACGGACGGACTGACGGACGGACACACATAGCCAGATCGACCCAGCTCGTCGAGACATTCATTTTGGTATATATAAGTATGGGTCTACGACCATTATTTCGATGCGTTACAAACTTTTTGGCCAAAACCAACTTATAATACCCTCCCCACATAGTGGTGTAGGGTATAAAAAGTGAGCGTGACCCGGTATTTTGGCTCCAAATATGTACCTAGGGTACACACAACACCATTGCCTTCCAAAATGTATGCTGAAACCGATATAACCATAAGTTTAGCTTATACAAAAGGGTACCCCACCTCCTCCGAAATTCAAAAAATATACATAACAACGACAAACCTTTAGCTTTTGCTGCAAATTGCATGGAAATTGGTTCAGAAGTATTGGAGATACTTCATATTAAACAAGTAAAAAAGTATCAGTCGGCTTTTCCGACAGAGATATACCCTCAGCCTGTGTATATTGAAACAATTTTTTCCCAAAAAACGCATGTATTTAGGGAGTTTTAAAATTTTTGGCGTTTGAACTGACAAAAATGTTGATTAGGATTAAAGATCAAAAGTTTTGCGGAGGAGATACTAAAAAGAATGGATCTCCAGCCACTACATATGGTACCATAGGGGTTTTTTACAACTTCAGGGATGTTTGCTCAAGAAGTATGGACTTGCCCCTGAAACAACTTTTACCATCGCAATTGAGGCAGCGAATGCAAGTTGCTTCAACAAAAATCAAAGTGATTCGAAAGCAGGTCTTAAAGTGAACATGTATCCGAAATTTTGTGTGGGAGGTACCGGATGGAGTGGACAAATATAGTTCATATTTGAACCTGATCTATATCTGGTAGATATATTAGGATGTGTAAAGTATGGCCCAATTCGGCCACTCTCTTCAAGAGTTATCGTACGCACAATTTTTCCGAACATTTCTGAACTTTTGTGGGGGAGGTACCTGAAGGAGTGGACCGATATGGCTTATCTTCGAACTTATGCTATGTTTGGACAAAATATTACTAAGGCCAAACTTTGGACCGAATCGGCAGACCTGTTCAAGAGTTATTTTGCCCTCCAACCTTCTCACACGGTGTCATAGGGGTTTTTTGCAACTTTCAGGCTATTTTCTCAGGAAGTATGGACTTGCCCCTGATGAAACTTATACCGTCGTATGGAGGGCAGTGAATACAAGTTCCTAAAGCAAAAATCAAAGCGATTCGCGAGATGATCCTAAACTGAACTTTTCCAAATTTTTGTGTGGGAGGTACCCGACGGAGTGGACCGATTGAGTCCACATTAAAACCTGATCTAAGTCTGGTACACGCTCCACGATGGGCAAAGTATGGACCAAATCGGTTACTCCCTTCAAAAGTTATCGCGCGCACAAATTTTCCGAACATTTTCGAACTTTTGTGGGGGAGGTACCGGAAGAAGTGGACCGATATAGCTCATCTTCGAACTTAAACTAAGTTTGGGCAAAATATTACGAAAGCCAAAATTTGAACCGAATCGGTTCATCTGTTCGAGAGTTATCGTGCGCTCCAGCCAGCCAGACAGACAGACGGACGGACATTGCTCAATCGACTCCAAATTGTCTGTAACACATTTCGTCCAAACATACTTGTGGTCTAAAACCATTATTTCGATGAGGCACATTTTGCCCGTATGAAAGTGTATATACCCTCGTTAGCATAAATGCTGAGGGTATAAAAAAAACATTCGTGGTCGGGTCCTCAGGCCCCAAAGAAGTACTACATTGAAGATTAATCCGTAAATTTTTAAACCGTACATGCGTAATTTTTGCAAGTATAGGGGTGGTAACCCGCCCCCTCTAGAATTCAATAAAATATGTAGCCTATTTTCGGGGGCCAAATCCAAAACCATGTAGGCAAGTTAATACGCCCAAAATTCTGAAAACCCCCTAAATACATAAGTTTTTTGGGAAAGAAGTGTTTCAATTAACACAGGCTGAGGGTATATCTCTGTCGGCAAAGCCGTGAGATTTTTATACCCTATTTATGCTAACGAGGGTATATACACTTTCTTACGAGCGAAATGTGCTTCATCGGAAAATTTGTGCGTACGATAACTCTTGAATGAAGAGACCGATTTGGTCCACACTTTGCATATCGTGAAATGTCTACCATACTTAGAAAAGGTTTTAATATTGACTCAATCGGTCCACTCCTTCAGGTACCTCACACACAAAATTTCGGATAAGTTCAGTTTAGGGCCTGTTCTCTAATCGCTTCGATTTTTGTTGTAGCAACTTGTATTCACTGCCCCCCATACGACGGTACAAATTTCATCAGAGGCAAGTCCATACTTCCTGCAAAAATAGCCTGAAAGATACAAAAAAACCCCTATGACACCTCCCAACATTTTGTCCAAAGGTAGTTTTACTTCAGAAATGGTCCATATCGGTCTTCATCCACAAAAGTTCAACATTTTTTTAAGGACAGTTTAGGATCTTTTCGAAGATCCTTTGGAAATGTACAGACGGTATTATATTTGATATTGTGAATAGATGAGAGTTTCAATTCACGCAGGCTGAGGGTATATCTCTGTCGGCAAAGCCGACTGATACTTTTTTACTTGTTTTTAAATATTTTTTATTTTTAATTTTTTAGTAAATAAATTTTATTATTCCGAACTACCATCTACGAACTTCCGAACAACCTCCACCGATTCTCCGGACAACCTCCATCGAACCTCCGAACAACCTCATTCGGATTTCCGAACAACCTCCACCGAACTTCCGAAAACCTTCCCCCAAACTTCCATTTCTCGACTTGCCCCTTCCACTTTCAACGGAACCCCAAAACCAAATTACAGCCATTTTAGTCCGAAAATTTAGATAAAAACTGCAAAATACCTGAAATCGGGTTGTACCGCTATATAGGGGCTATAGCAAAAACTTGAGCTATGTCCACAATTTTTGGTGGGGAACTCCAAAATGTACCCATTGGGAACTCCAAATGCCAAATGATGGACGTTGCTAAATCTACTCCAAATTGTCTGAATTTCGTTCAAATATACTTAGAGTCTAAACCACTAATTCACATTTTAGTCGCATGAAATTGTAAACATTAGGCCGGGGCGATTTGAAAACCTTACCGGATGCGTCGCGTTTCTGAAAATTTTAGTATCCCGTTGTTTCACTACATTTACCGTTATAAAACAAAAAACGAAGTGACCCAAGGGACACTGCCAGAAGAAACATTCCAATGCTTTTGCCATGATGTTAAATATTGTCTTGGCTACAATTTTTGTCTTAGTGTTGGATCAAAAATCTCAATGGTTTGGCAGATAATTTGGAGTCGATTTAGCACTGTCGTTCCGTTTGTCTGATAACACCCGGATGGATCAATCAATTTGGTCCAAACTTGGCCACTACTTCGGGTACCTGCCCAAAGCGTGTTACCAATTGGGTCCAAAATTCCTAGTATTTCTTCTAGACCATCGGGTATCTGACACACAATATTGCGAAAATGTTCACACAAGTGCAGTTTAAGACATCGGTTCTTTTTGAAGTAGGTTCTCCTTTCCCCACTGATTACGACAGCCGAGTCAATTCCTTATTTGCCATTAGTGATAGCGTAACGCAAAACATCTGCCCAGCATGAAATAAAGATTCGCATGATATGCTGCATCTGTTCAACTGCCCATCCTAACCAACTCATCTAACTCCTATTCTATTATGGACAAATCCTATTCAGGAAATAAGAACGACTACAAGTTTAGTACCTGCTACAACAACAACTAATGAGCATGGTAAGTAATGAATTGAGTTTAATTGGTCCGTCATTTCGTTCCAAAAAGGTCTATATGGGAAAACAATTTTTCTAGGGGAAACTAATATGTACTTCCCGGGATAAGGTCCCGAAATGACGCAATATTTACAGCCAATTATGAGTTAGGTCCAGGTTTTTACTGTAGATAGCCTTAATAATGTTATGATTTTACTCTCTATAATCCCCTCGAAAAAATTCAAATACCATCCCAAGTTACCTGTTACTGTTTTTTGTACATCCCTAGGCTGAGGGTATTTCGTTGTCGGCAGTGCCAACCGATTATTTTTATACCCTGCATCACACTGTGGTAAGGGGTATTATGTATTTGTGCATTTGTATGTAACATACAAATGGAAACGAGATAGACACATAGTTCCTTCTAGGCGTAGCTCCCATATATATTTTCGGCCGATTTCACGTATTTGCTGCACAAAACACGCTATATATATCTGATTTCGATGAAATTCGGAATGTGTGAATCAATTCTGTTTAGAAATAAATGTGCCAAATTTTATCGAAATCGGTTCAGATTTGGATATAGGTCCCATATATATTTTCGGCCGATTTCACGTATTTGCTGCACCAAATACGCTATACATATATGTATGTCCAATTTCAATGAAGTTTGGAATGTGTTACTAAATACGGTCTAAATATGAATGTGCCAAATTATATAGAAATCAGTTCAGATTTGGATATAGCTTCCATATATATTTTCTCCCGATTTAACGTATTTACTGCACCAAACACCATATATCTGTCCAACTTTAATGAAATTTGCAATGTGTGACGGAATTTCTAGTAATATTTGTACTATATTATCTCGAAACAAGTCAAAAAAAGTATCAGTCGGCTTTGCCGACAGAGATATACCCTCAGTCTGTGTATATTGAAACAATGTTTTCCCAAAATACGTATGTATTTAGGGGGTTTTAAAAATTTTGGACCTTTGAACCGACAAAAATGTTGATTAAGATTAAAGATAAAAAGTTTTGCGGAGGAGATACTAAAAGGAATGGATCGACATTGACCGTTATGGAACATATGGTGCCATAGGGGGGTTTTACACTCTTCGGGCTGTTTTCTCAAGAAGTATGGACTTAAAAGCTTTTACCATCGTAATTGAGGCACCGAATGCAAGTTGCTTCAACAAAAATCAAAGTGATTCGATATCAGGTCTTAAAGTGAACTTATCCGAAATTTTGTGTGGGAGGTACCGGATGGAGTTGACAAATACTGTCCATATTTGAACCTGATCTATATCTGGTAGATATATTAGGATGTGTAAAGTATAGAGCAATTTGGCCACTCCCTTCAAGAGTTACCGTACGAACAATTTTTCCGAACATTGTTGAACTTTTGTGGGGGAGGTACCTGAAGGAGTCGACCGATATGGCTTATCTTCAAACTTAAACTATGTTTGGACAAAATATTACTTAGGCCAAATTTTGGACCGAATCGGCAGATCTTTCAGGCTATTTTCTCAGGAAGTATGGACTTGCCCCTGATGAAACTTGTACCGTCGTATGGAGGGCAGTGAATACTAGTTGCTAAAACAAAAATCAAAGCGATTCGAGAGATGGCCCCAAACTGAACTTTTCCGAAATTTTGTGTGGGAGATACCCGAAGGAGTGGACCGATTGAGTCCATATTGAAGTCTGGTACACATTTCACAATGGGCAAAGTATGGACCAAATCGGTTACTCCCTTCAAGAGTTATCGTGCGCACAAATTTTCCGAACATTTTCGAACTTTTGTGGGGGAGGTACCGGAAGGAGTGGAACGATATAGCCCATGTTTGAACTTAAACTAAGTTTGGGTAAAATATTACGAAAGCCAAAATTTGAACCGAATCGGTTTACCCGTTCGAGAGTTATCGTTCGCTCCAGCCAGCCAGACAGACGGACGGACATTGCTCAATCGACTCCAGATTGTCTGAAACACATTTCGTCCAAACACACTTGGGGTCTAAAACTATTATTTCGATGAGGCACATTTTGCCCGTATGAAAGTGTATATACCCTTGTTAGCATAAATGCTGAGGGTATAATCAGTTGAGATTTATATTATCTCACAGTGGTGTAGGGTATTATATAGTCGGCCCCGCCCTACTTTGATCCTTTAGTTACTGGGTTTTAATTGTTTTCAATTGCAATGTCTCTTAAACAGAAAATGTATGACATCTGTCACCAGAAACAATTAAAAATCCTTTAAAGAATTAAAAGCCATTTATTTATTTTAACATTTGTTTTATAACTCAACAAACGCTTATGCACGCCACCCTTTGATTGCAACAATAAAAATCAAAACATGGCTTTTAAACGTGGTCTTTACATAATTTCAACACAACACTTTAACATGTTATTGTTTGTTGTTGCCATTAAAAATAACATCAATTAAAAGTTAAAATATCGACAAATAAAAATCCATAACAAATTGTTTAGAAACATTCGATAATGGTCAAAAGAAAATTAAATCAGTTTTCTTTTCTGGATTAAAATTTATTTAATTCACACAATTTATGGCAACAATTTAAATATACAACAAAAACAAGTTAAAATAAAATTGATATGCTAAATAATGTTTTCCTTTAAACAAATTGTGAATATACAAAAGAAAGTTTTTTTATTTATTTTTTAGTTATTCTTCAATAGTCTTTGAATTTCTAGGAATAAATTCAGAATTCAACAACGAAAATCCCTATGGAAGATGTTTGAGCATTTTTCCAATTAACTGCAGAAAAATTTGGTGTGTGCTCAAAAGAAGATATGTATGTATGTGTGTACTTATGTCTGTATATATTGCAATTACAAATGCATCTGCCCAATTTACGGAATTCTTTGGAAATTCCTCAATAAAAGTATATTAGGGGCTTGGGCCCTTTAAAGGCAAATTGCCTTTTGAAACTTTTAGTGGTATTGAGAAATGCAGTTTGGTCTTGATCTTAGGTCCAGTGTCGAAATTCATTGATACAGAGAATCAGTTGAGATTTTATAAAGAAAATGTTCATATTCTACAAAGACATTTTATCATAACTAGAACTACACCTTTTTCAGATGTAATTCGAAACATTCCAGTTGTAATTCGTAACATGTCATTTGTAATTCTATTATTCCATTTGTAATTCGAAACAATTCAATTGTTATTCCAGAATTCCATTTGTAATTCGAGTTATTCCATTTGTAATTCGATGAATTATTACATTTGAAATTTGAATTTTTCTATTTGTAATTCGAATTTTTTATTTGTAATTCAAATTTGTAATTCGAATTACTCCATTTGTAATTCGAATTATTGCAATTCAAATAGTTTTATTTTTAATTCAAATTATTCCATTTGTAATTCAAATTATTCCATTTGTAATTCGAAACATTTCATTTGTAATTCGATTTTTTTGTTTCGAATTTCAAATGGAATAACTCGAATTACAAATAGAATAATACGAATTTCAAAAGGAATAATTCGAATAACAAATAAAATAATTCGAATTACAAATAGAATAATTCGAATTACAAATAGAATAATTCGAATTCAAATAGAATAATTCGAATTACAAATGAAATAATTAGAATTACAAATGGAATAATTCGATTAACAAATGGATAAATTCGAATTACAAATAGAATAATTCGAATTACAATTGAAATGTTTCGAATTACAAATGGAATTCTCGAATCACACCTTTTTCATTATAATTTCAAATGGAATAATTCGAATTACAAATGGAATTCTCGAATTACAAATAAAATGTTACGAATTACATATTGAATAAGCGAATTACAAATGAAATGTTACGAATTACAACTGGAATGTTTCGAATTACATATGAAAAAGGTGTACAAATAGAATTATTCGAATTTTAAATGGAATAATACGAATTACATATGGATAAATTCGAATTACAAATGGAGTAATTCGAATTACAATTGAAATGTTTCGAATTACAAATGGAATTCTCGAATTACATCTGAAAAAGTCGTATAAGTCGTAAGGAAGATATGTGGTCTTCTAAGAAGAAGCCCTGCCTAAAGAAGGCAGATATTTTTCTTTGAAAACAGACCACCTTTACCTTACATAAACGTATGAATGATTTCTCTTCTCCTCCTATGGTTATATAAAAATGTATAATGTTGGAACAACCATATATATGTATAATGTTGGAGCAACCATATAGTTGTATTATGGTATTTGACACTCCAATAGTATATAATTTACAATACCCTATTTAGCTTCCAGAATATGTTTACTTAAATGATTTTTTTTTCTAAACAGAACGGTTTGTTCCATAAGCCGAACTAAAAACTGATTTTCAAACGCTCCGATCTTCTACTTCTCCAATTTGGATGCCATGATTTATGATATCACTTTTAACTTGGTCTTTCCATCGGAGTTTTGGTCGTCCCTTAGGACGTATAGCGTCAAATGGCTCGTATTAAAATCCCTTTCTAGCCAGGGCATCTTTGACATGAAAGTTGTATAAGAGCAAAAAGTCCAACATAGAACAGTCTTGGCCAACAGAAAATTCTAGGAACACCACTTGAAAGAATTGCAATGGATGTCGCTGTTTCGTTCCCAATAAGCGAGTCAGAGAACCGTTACGGACTACTTCTCGCTATCTGTGTTTCATTCTCATCAAGGTAGAAATTTTGAGTCGTCAATTCGGTACAAAGAGTCTTAAGCGATGGACAATGTAATAAATGTAACTAAAATCGACGCTTCGAGTCCTCTTTGGTATGAAGACTCCTCAAGTCTTCGCTTCTTTAATTCTGTTTGTAGATAAAAGTAGCTACAAATTACTGTCATCTTCCCTCTTTGTAAAGAAAATCTATCAAAAAAGACTAGTCGTTTGCATTTAAATGCTGTAGTTTTCCCCTTTACAAATCATGCATACAATGTGTATGTGCATTCTTTGAAATACTTATGTATGTATGTACATTCGGGTGTGCCAAATAAGAAAAAAATTAATCTAACCACCTTCTAAATAATATTAAAGAATGCATATTAAAACTTCAATGTATTTATATTTCTTAAGATATAGAAACATTTTTCACACTATAGAAGTAGCCATTCCTTTGGAAAGGTTCTATAGAAGCACCCATTCTTTTGGAAACGGTCTATAGAAGCACCATTTTCTTTGGAAAGGGTCTATAGAACCATCCTTTCCTTTGGAAAGGGTCCATAGAAGCACCCTTTCCTTTGCAAAGGGTCTATAAAAGCACCTTTGGAAATGGTAGGGTCTATAGATGCACCCTTTCTTTTGGAAAAGGTAGGGTCTATAAAGCACACTTTCCTTTGGAAAGAGTATATAGAATCACTATATCTATAAAAGCACCTTTTCCTTTGGAAATGGTAGGGTCTATATAAGTACCCTTTCCTTTGAAAAGTGCAGGGTCTGTAGAAGCACCTTTTCTTTTGGAAGGGTAGATTCTGTAGAAGCACCCTTTCCTTTGAAATAGGTCCATAGAAGCACCGTTTCCTTTGGAAAGGGTTTATAGAAGCTCCCTTTCCTTTGAAATAGGTCCATAGAAGCACCGTTTCCTTTGGAAAGGGTCTATAGAAGCTCCCTTTCCTTTAGAAAGGGTCTATAGAAGCTTCCTTTCCTTTAGAAAGTGTCTATAGAAGCACCATTCCCTTTGGAAATGGTAGGGTCTATAAAAGCACCATTTCCTTTGGAAAGGATAGGTTCTATAGAAGCATCCTTTCTTTTGGAAAGGGTAGGGTCTATAGAAGCACCATTTCCTTTGGAAAGGGTAGGGTCTATAGAAGCACCCTTTCCTTTGGGAAGGGTAGGGTCTATAGAAGCACCCTTTCATTTGGAAAGGGTAGGGTCTATAGAAGCAACATTTTTCAGCAACAAAAATTGCAAAATTAGTACAAGATGTGCCCTTTCTGATTAAAAAAGAACTTTTTAAAAATATTTGTAGTCTCTATGTAAAAAAAATCATGAAAAATCAGTTTTTTGGTCTGCACAACTAGGAATAACCCCTTAGGTAAGGTTTAAGTTCTGTTTCAGTATCGTTTTAAAATGTTCACTGAGGTTGAATGTTACAAGAAGTTCTATATAGGACAAAACTTTATCTCAAAAATGTTCACTCAAGTGCAGTTTAAGGATTGTTCGAGGATTATTTTGAAATGTTTACATCGATGTAATACTTTTAGTAGAAAAGTCCATGCTTCCTGCTCTAAAACACTCCACTGTAACCCACAAAAATGGCTCATGGGAACGTTAACTGTCCAACCATTGCACATCGTAATATTTATCTCAATCCTATAATCAAAGTTGGATTATATCGGTTAACTCCTTTGTGTCCCTTCCTCTCAAAAGTAGATGTTAGATCATGTGATTCTGAAGTCAGACATTTTGCGGCAACTATCTAAGAATGCCAAGTATACAGGTGTGCGGAATTCAAGCAATGTTCCAATACAATTCTTACAGTGTTAATAAGATCAACTCAGAAGCCGTTCTCTCTGAACCCAAATTGATTCTCTTGGAGTGTATCATTAACCGAGTCAAATATTTGATCTCGTAATATTTTGTCCAAGCTCAACTTAAGTTCGAACATGAACCATATCGGTGCTCATCTTCGCGTACCTTACCCACAGAAATTAAAATTATTTCACAAAAATGATACACCTGATAACTTTCGAATGGTGCAATCGATTTGGTCCATGCTGTGCACATCGTGTACATTGGGTACCTCCCACACAAAAAGTGCAGTTTAAGACCTGCTGTTAAATCGTTTTGATTTTTGTTCTCAGGCCCCCTTTAAGGCGGTACAAGTTTTGTTCCGGGGCAAGTTCATACTTCCTGCAAAAATGGGGCGAAAACTGTAAAAAAAAATCTACGGGCACCATGTGTAGTGACTGGTACGCAATAAAACTTTCAAACTGGATACTGCGTTGGTCCAAATTTTCCTTATTGTAATATTTCTGCGAAGCTTAGATAACACTGGGCAACATTTTTAAGGTGAATTCGAACTGAGGATTTTTTGAAAGTACAGACCCAAACGACAAGAAACCCTAGTAGGGCTTTGTTGTGTCAGATCCAGCTCGGATTTCATGGCCCCATCTAAACATGGCTAAATATTGAGTTTTTAAAGAAATTCGAGGCTATATCTCTAAAACCAATGCGAATCTTCTTCTGAACTCTGAAGCAAATTTGTAGATAAGAACAAGAATAAAATATGTGCCTTAAACTTCAAAATATATGCAAAAATTCCACAATTTTTATACATTTCACACCGTATCTCCAAAACCGTTAATTTTTTGTGAATATTTTCTTTTGGAAAAATATTCCCTGGAATGTAATACACAACTCTTCAGAACATGTCATTGTTGTAAAATGCCTCTAGGCCGTTGTTTTCAGTACATTTTTCAACGACGATTTAATAGAAATGTCAATAATGCAGTGAAATCTGAAATGCGAGAATAAACTGTTGGTGTGAACCGTGTTTGAAATACGTGTTGTAAAAAATATGATACAAAATACCGCTGAAACAACATGAAGTAAGTATTTTAGAGTTTCAGTATGTTCTAAAGAATTGTTGAGAACATTATTTGGAAGATTTTTGCAAAAGGTTACTTGGTTCAACTCCCAATAGTTTAGCCGATACTGACCAGAATATCAGCAATTATGTAAAATTTTCTATATTTTATAGATTTTGATGCCCTAGATGGAGTTTTCCTATATGGTCTGTTCAAAGGATAAGTTCTACTAGTTCAGGGCTACAATATTGCCTAAGACAGCAAGGCCAAATTCCTATTCGTTTCTGAGATAAAGGTCTGATAAATGCAAAAAAGTGTAATTTTAGCCCGGTTTAGATGGGGCCATAAAATACGAACTGGATCTGACAAGACAAAACCCTACTAGGGTTTTGGTAGTCTAAATATGTTCTATCAAAAAATGCACACTAGAAGTTGTTTGCATTTTCTGTGTTGCATAGTGTAATGTTCGAAGATGGTTCTTATCGGTCTACTCCTACAAAAGTTTAAAGATTGTTTGCTGAAATGGTACGCGCGATATCTCTTGAAAGGAGCAACCAATGTAGTTCAAAATTTGACATTTATAATATTTTGTCCAAGCTTAGTGTGTGTTCGAAAATGCGCCATATCTGTCCACTCCTTAGGGTGTCTGTCTCATTCATAAAAGTTCAACATCTTTGTTAAAATGCAGTTTAAGGTCTGTTCGAGGAGCTTTTGGAAATTTTTAACTAAGCTACTCCTTGCGGTCCTGTTTACAGTGATATTATGTTTTTCGTGGACAAGTTCACGCTTCCTTGCATAGTGGTAAAAGACATCTATGTTATACGGTGACCAACTGAAATTACTGGTATATTTGGAATATTTATCGAAAGGAATGATTCTCAAAATAAGAACCACTTTCAAAATGGACAATGCGGTCAATTTCTTCAGCTACAGGCTGAGGGTAATTAGTTGTCGACAAAGCCGAACGATTTATTTATACCCCCCACCATAGAATGGAGGGTCTTAATAAAGTTTGTTTTTCCGTTTGTAATGCGTTGTTATAAACATTTACGACCCTAAAATTCTGAGTCAATCTAGACGGACATGGCGTCTGTTGTAATCACTCTAGGGCCAAAAGAAACTGAATTATAACGCTATACTTTTGCGCCCGAGTATCTCTTTTCAATAGGCATGTTAAGTTCGAAGTTGGGTTATACCGGCCCTTGTTTTGCTATAACTCCCGATTTTCGATATTTTGAGGATTTTAGCTACAATTTTGAACCGAACTATCTTTAAGGACCACAACACCTTTTTACCAAAAATTGCCAACATAGGTCCATATTTAGGTATAACCCCCATATAATGGTACCTACTGATTTTCGGTATTTTGAGGGTTCTAACTAAATTTTTTGACTGAACTACCCGTAAATTGAAATTTCAGATTCTCTCTGGTCACGAAACTTCTTCACCAAAAATTGTCAGTATATGTTAATGTTTATGTATAGCCCCCATAAGACGGTACCTCAGGATTTTCGGTATTTTGAGGGTTTGTGGCTACATTTAAAAACCTAGTTCGGTTGTAATTTGATATATGAGGCTCTCATGGGTCACAACGCTTCTTCACAAAAAATTGTAAACATAGGTTCATATTTAGGTATAGCCCCCGTATAACGGTAAATTTTTTGACTACACTACCCGTAATTTGAAATTTAAGATTCTCTGTAGTCACGAAACTTCTCCACCAAAAATTGTCAGTATATGTACATGTTTAGGTATAGCCCCAATATGACGGCAACTCCCGATTTTCGGCGTTTTAAGGCGTTCAGCTACATTTTCTGACTGAACTACCCGTAATTTGAAATTTAAAGTTTCCTGCAATCATGAAACTTCTCCACCAACATAGGTCCATATTTAAGTATAGCCCCCATAAAACGGTACCTCCCGATTTTCGGTATTTTGAGGGCTTTATCTACATTTTTTGACTGAACTACCCAAAACTTGTAAACCTAGTTCCTTGTTTAGGTATAACCCATATAACGTTACCTCCCGATTTTCATTGTTTTAAAGCTTTATCTACATTTTTGGACTAAACTACCTACCCGTATTTTGATACTTGAGGTTCCCTCCAGTCACGAAACTTCTACACGATAAATTTTCAGCATAGGTCCATGTTTTCGTATACCCCACATATAAAGAAAGATACCTAAGGATTATAGAAGTTTTTTGGAATTTTGTTACTTTTATTGACCGAACTGTTTGTAATTTGACCATTTGTTTATGTCACCTATCCCACAGAGGCCCTAAAATTTAGAGCCTTTTGTAACATACGAAAATTATATTTATTCTTCAAATTAGGGATAGGTCCATAGTACCCCAAGATTATTTGTACAGTTACAGTCTGATGGCAGTTAGTTGTCGGCAAAGCCGATCGATTCTTTTTTTACTGTTGATTTTTGCAAAAACCCATAACCCTAATGTATACGTATTTTGAATATAATTCATTCCATTGTCCATGGATATGTTTTATGAAAATGTTGTTCACATGTACGCTTGCACATATGTATGCATGTACATTGTTTACCTTCTGGGAAAGATATCCGCCGGGATATGGAAATGAGGACAATCGAATGGATTTTATGTTGTCAACAACAAATTGTACTACTGGCATACACCGCCAACGCCAACAACAATATTATATGACACAAATGTACGACTACACTTTCCTGAATGGGTCTCTGAGTCTGTAAGCCTTTCATGTTTTCTGTCTGGCTAGATGCCTGCCTCTGTCTCCCTTCCATTTGGTAATATATTATTTAACATAAAATACAAAACTCCATGTCTCAATCATTGATTTACGGCATTCAATAAATTGTATAACCTCTTGGTTATTTATTTTACATTTCGTATCTAGAATTTAAATTAAATGTTCGTTCGTTCGTTGCTGTTGTTGGCTGCACAAAAAAGGATTTCTTATTCAATACCTGAATAGCAGCAATTCTGAATGGAAAATAAAATATATGTGTTCAGACCGGTATTTAAATAGATTTGTTAGGACATTGAAATAAAATACGGCAGCAGAGCAGCAGTAACGCCACACAGAAAATGCACAATCCTTCCAAACCATTCAACCAGCCAGCCAACGAACCATTTCAAACCGCACCACATTTTGATGAATGTGAATTGAGGATAAAACTGTGGATGTTTATCAGTTTGTTTGCTCAACCATCCATTCAAACCACCGCCCAAAGGGCTAAAGAGATTTTATAGATATTTTGTGTGCTATTGTCAAAAATGAATGTACGAATGAATGAACGAATGAATGGGATGGAAGGATGGATAAAAAGGAGCATTTACACCTGTGTTGTAATGGCATTTACACATGAAGAAGAGCGAGTGACAGGGGGAGAGGTGGCCGGTATAGTGGTTAGGTTTTGGAGGGGTTTTGTTGCAAATAAATGAAAATGTTGTGGTAAAAAGTGTTTGTAACCAGCTTTTTGGCCAGCGGCAAAATGTTACCATTAAAAGTGACATAATATCCCTCAAGAGAAATCTGCATATTCTGGTGTTTAATTGAAAAGTTAAGAATCAAAATAAAATAAAATTAATGTTTGTAATTTAAAAAAAAAATGTTGCTGTTTTGATTTCGCAATGTGCAGCGGAAATTAGGGTAAAATACAGAAAACTACATAAATGAGGTAAAATCAGTCGGATTTAACGACAGCTAAATACCCTCTGCTTATGGCTGTAGAAAAAAGAGAAACAGGGCCATCTAAATGTACTATGAAGAGTTCGAAATTTTTAAAGTGGACAGTATTTTCGTAGGTGACAAAAGAAGTTTTGGGTGTTCCCAGTGTAAATTGTTAGGCGTTATGCCACTGACAGACCCAATCAACACATTGTAGATCACAAAAACCGTAATCCATTTTATATTGAAAGAATACCACTTAGGCCGGATTTTGTTTTAGTAACTAAACTTTTAGCAAATAAAAACTTGTGCACCAGGGATGTGAGAAGTGCTGGCCCTAAAGTGAACTTAAACTGGGTGAGAATTTACCTTAAAATGGGTTATAGCGCAAACGTGTTGAACTTTTGCGGAAGAAGTACCTGCAGGAATGGGCGGACATGATCCACCTTGGAACTGGATCTGATTTTGTTTGTAATTTCTTTCGATAGATATCGTGCTAACCAGCCAGCAGTAGGATTCCTGAGAACAGTTGGATCATATATCGATGTTATCTGGACCAAAAGTAGTACCTTCTGTAAACATTTCATAACGATCCTCAAACAGACCTTAAACTGCACTTAAGCGAAATTTTTTGAGCTTTCGTGAAGGAAGGTATTGCCCTACAACCTGCTGCAAAAAATCTAAACGATCGGAGACATTCCCTTAAACAGCACTTAACAAACTGTTTGAACTTTTGTGAGGTAGATTCCGAAAGGAGTTATTCGATGTAGATCATCTTTGAAATTGAATTAAGTTTGGGAGAAATATTATGATGTACGTCAATTTTTTATACCCTCAGCATGTATGCTGACGAGGGTATATGGTAATATTCAAAAATGTTTTACAATCGTTGAAGTTGAGGTTCACCATTTAATAAGTCGCGAACTGTTAATATATTTTATAAAATATGAATATATTTATATTAACTGAAGTGTTTTAGCCACGATCTCATAATATGGACCATAACAAATAATTTTCGTGGAAGCTGCGTTGGTGGTAATATAAAAAAATGGGTAAAAATGTGTTGAAGTTAGCAAGCTTTTTTGTGTTTTTTCTTGATTTCTGGTCAAACCAGGGAAAATTCAGACCTGATCTCAAAGAAAGATTTGAAGAATACCCATTGGGCAACATGATTCTAATTAGAGTTGTATAGTTCATGAACGAACTAGTTCAATTGAACGATTCATTGAAAAGAGCGTATGAACTAGATCAGTCGATATAGTTCATTATAGTTCATTGAACTATAATCAGTCGGTGACCGTACGATCAACGAACGATTCACAATCTAGTTCAACATGTCGTTCACAAATACATAAAGTGACGGCGTCGTCTATGTTAAGGGATGCCTTCGTAATGTGATCAGTTTGTTTTGGATAGAAAAAAAAGGTAAAACATAAAAAGGAACACACACGCACAAAGCTTTTTCGCAATGACAATTTCTACACACACACACAACATAAGATTTTTTTCCAGCCACCTAAATGAAGGATTTTTTTTAAATTAATTAATCTTTCTTTAAGAATGCAATAAAACTATGTAAATATAATATTTTTGTTATGGAGTAGTTAAATTATATTAGTCTTTTGTTTGTTTGTATTTGGTGTATGTATGTATGCGTTTTCATCAAACGACCGATTAAGAGCCGGAGAACGATTTTTATCCGAATGATTGAACTGGATAGTGAACTATGAACTAGATTACTAACCTAGTTCAGTTTAAAGAGCTGAGCAATTGAACTATATCTTTCAAATGAACTAGATTGTACAACTCTAATTCTAATGTGTGACTTCTCGATATATACAGTGCATCCCCCTTAAATCGATGCTGACATTTTGAAGTTTTGAAATCGGGGTTTTTTGAATTTTTCTTATAATTGGAGGGCGCAACCAGATAATGACCTAATCTATTTATTGGATTGTAGAACTCGTGATTCCACGTCGTTTGATGTATATCTCATGAGTGTGCTCCCCACAGCTCCCTAGTAATAGTCGTCCAAAGTCGAATTTTTGGTGCGTAATTTTTCTTTAAAAACCTATTTTTTGGCTTCAAAATTTACAACTGTGATTCAGGTACCCTTGAACCCCGCGTGATTTAAGTTTTTTTCCGCGCCGGATTCAATGAGCCCTACCGCGATCGATTCCATCCACTAAAACCGCTGATATAGATACCCTGAAAATAGGAAAATTAGCAAAATGTTATTTTGACTAATCCGCATACTTAACCGCGATTGCCCTTAAATTTTTTTACATAAATGGAATCCTTTATACACGATTATAATATTTGTCAAAAAGTGTGTCCTGAATTTCAGAGATTCGGGAGTAGTATTCGTATTTAACCAAAAATAGAATCAGGTAGCACATCCGCGGTTCTTGACGAATCTGTATAAAATTTGTCTTATTGACGTATTTTTAACAGGGGGTCACTGAAATCGGATGCGCCTTATAATCATATGAACATCGCGTTATTTTTACCCACATAAGGCATTTTGGTGTAGTAAGATGCAACTGATGGCACACTTCGGCGGTTAAATGAAACATGGAAAAATGCAAACATATTGACAGAGATGCACTCGCTCTATGCGAAAAGCACATGCGCCTCAACTGATTTTAACTATTTCGCGCGTTATACGGTTTTTAACTTTTATGTTTTTTCTTTGATTGTAATATCAATATCACTCTTTATTTCCTAATTCTATTGCTTATCACACTATGCAAATATACTTTCACGATGATAAACTATTTTCCTTGAAGAGGTTTTAGCTAAATAATTCAGGTTTTGTTAGGAAATTTAGCGAAATAGTAGAATGACTCGTATTAACCAAAAATATATTCTTGAAATAATGTTCCAATAATAAACTTTTGTCTTTTGTTGTAGCTGCAATATGCAATTTAAAATCCTAATCAATAAAATTTTGGTCTCACATTTTTCTGGACATTGTCTAGATTCTGTACGTATTTTTAATTTATTTTTAGAGATTTTTATGGACTCTGAGTAAGAATAAATAAAATTTACTCCAAGATTCCTTCATTATTTTTTGATTTTCCGCGAAAATGAAAATAAATTTAGCTAATATTTAGGCGTCTACGGATAGATATTAAATGTTGTTACCGATTTATATATACATTTTGGTATTACAACACAAAGGGAATTTTTAAATATTTTTTCTTTATAAGGGAATAAAACCCCCCCCATAACTTTTGGGCGCAGCATCCAATTTTGTGAACGCGAACATATTTGAAACCACGATTTTTTTCTTAACCCATGTAACAAAAATCGTGAATGTGCTTGTCAAAATTTTTTTTAATTTTTTCTCGATGGAATTGTAAGGGAAATTTGAATTTTACCATATACACTTTCAAACGGGCAAAATGTACCTCATCGAAATAATGGTTTTAGACCCCAAGTATGTTTGAACGAAATCCGTTTCAGACAACTTGGAGTTGTTTTAATCATGTCCGTCCGTATGGCTGGCTGGGGCGCACTAAAACTCTCGAACAGATCAACCAAATTTTGGCTTTCGTAATATTTTGTCTAAACTTAGTTTAAGTTGGAAGATGTTCGGAAATTTTGTGCGCACGATAACTCTTAAAGGGAGTAACCGATTTAGTCCATACTTTGTACATCGAGAAACTTCTATCAGACTTAGATGAGGTTTCAATATGGACTCAATCGTTCCACTCCTTCGGATAGCTCCCACAAAAAATTTCGGAAAAGTTCAGTTTAGGACCAGCTCACGAATCGCTTTGATTTTTGTTGTAACAACTTGTATTCACTGCCTCCCATAAGACAGTACAAGTTTCATAAGGGGCAAGCCCATACTTCCTGACAAAATAGCCTGAAAATTACAAACACCATGTGTAGTTGTTGGAGCGCAAGATAGCCTTCGAACGGATCTGCCGGTTCGGTCCAACATTTGGCCTTTGTAATATTTTGTCCAAACTTAGTTTAAGTTCGAAGATAATCCATATCGGTCCACTCCTTCAGGTACCTCCCCCACAAAAGTTCAAAAATGTTCGGAAAAATTTTGCGCACGATATCTCTTGAAGGGACTGACCGACTTAGCCCATACTTTACACATCCTAATATATCTACCAGGTATAGATCAGGTTCGAATATGGACTATATTTGGCCACCCCTTCGGGTAACTCCCACACAAAATTTCGGATAAGTTCACTATCGAATCACTTTGATTTATGTTGAAGCAAATTACATTTATGGTACAAGTTTTTTCAGGGGCAAGTAAATACTTTCCGAGAAAATAGCCCGAAAGTTGTAAAAATCCCTATGGCACCATGTGTAGTGGCTGGAACGCACTATAGGACTCGAACTGGTCAACGGATTTGGTCCGAAAATTGGTCTTGGTCATATTTTGTCCAAACTTAGTTTCAATTCGAAGATCGACAATACCGGTCCACAACTTCCAGTACTTCCCCACTCCCAAAAGTTAAAAAAATTCACTAAAATGGTATGCACTATACACTTTCTTGAACAGGGTATCCTATTTGGACCAAACTTGGAATCTTCTAATATTTTTGTCCAAATTTAGTTTAACATCAAGATTTTTGTTTAAGTGCAGTTTAGTGTCTGTTCGAAGATCCTTTGGAAATGTATACCGATGCTATCGGCTGTGGCCCTATTTACAGCGATTTTATGTTTTCCGTGAACAAGTTCATGCTTCCTGGCATACTGGTCCAAATGTTATACGATGACCCACTGAAATGACTAGTGGGTGCGATATCTATCGAAAAGATATGACTCCCAAAAAAAGATCCACTTTCATAATGGACTATGTCGGTCCATTCCTTCAAGTACAACTTTAATCCTAATCCACATTTTCGTCTGTGAGTTCAAATTTTCAAAAAAATACCTTTGATCTGCTCGTATATGAAAGATTCAATTCACATAGGCCGAGGGTATATCTCTGTCGGCAAAGCCGAATGATACTTTTTTACTTGTTTGTATTTATTTTGAGGCCATATATTTCACTTTCTAGAGTGAGCTTGTCTAGGAGTTATTGTAACATCAGCGTAACGTATGTTATTTATAATTTTACCTCCAACCATCATTCCGATTTGTTCCTTCAATTGACTCTTGAAATATTTTTTGGTAGTAGAATATGTTAAAGAGGAGCGAGTGGAGTGATATGGGAATTTCGTTGGTCAGATGACCATTTACGTCAATCCTTGATGTTTGGTTCCAGTATAAATTTTGTATGCATCTAATCTCTTTTTCCTGTATTCCTATTTCCCTCAGTATATCAATTAATTTGTCGTGTTGGACGGTATCAAATGCCTTTTCATAATCGATGAAAAATATATAAACATCTTTTTGGACTTCCCGGCATTTCTTTACCAGTACTTGAAGGGATAATAGGGCTTCTCTGGTACCCATACCTTCCTTGAAGCCGAAATGTGACTCTCCGATAGCACTTTTGCAGTTGGTGTATATTCTTTTGTGAATTATTCTCAGAAACATTTTTCGACTTCAAAGTGTATGAAACCGATTTGGTTCTACAACATGTGGGATCTAAAGCCATTATGATGAGGCAAATTTTTAAGTTCGACAATAGCAAGAACTCGTTAACTTATTATTGCTTCATCAATTATATTGCTAATGACATTACGCTAACCACTAACAGATCATAAGGGTATAACAGTCATTACACAGGGTGATTTTCAAAACGGAATCTTGTCATTCTGACTGAGGTCTATAGCAACCAATGAAATCAACTAACTATCCACACTAAAACATGGTTCCAGAGCAAAGCTAAGCCAATAATGAAACTAGACAATATTGCTCATAGCCCTTTTACCCTCATTGCCTAGTCTTGGTCTATAACACTGTGCAACATTTTTAAGGTGATCTTGTGCAAACAATTCGAACTGAAGATTTTTTGAAAGTACAGACCCATACGCCAAGAAACCCTAGTTGGGTTTTGTTGTGTCAGATCCAGCTCGGATTTTATGGCCCCATCTAAACATGGTTAAATATTGAGTTTTTAAAGAAATTCGGGGCTATATCTCTGAAACCAATGCAAATCTTCTTCTGACCTCTGAAGCAAATTTGTAGATAAGGACAAGAAAACAATATTTGGAGAAATAATGAACTCGAAAAACTACATTTATTGCCTAAAAATTTCAAAATATATTCAAAAACACCACAATTTGTATACATTTCGCACCGTATCTCCAAAACCGTTAATTTTTTCTGAATATTTTCTTTTGGAAAAATATTCCCTGGAATGTGATACACAACTCTTCAGAACATGTCATTGTTGTAAAATGCCTCTGTCCCGTTGTTTTCAGTACATTTCTCAACGACGATTTAATAAAAATGTCAATAATGTAGTGAAATCCGAAATGCGAGAATAAACTGTTGGTGTGAACTGTGTTTAAAATACTTGTTGTAAAAGATATGATGCAAAATACCGCTGAAACAACATGAAGTAAGCTTTTTAGAGTTTCAGAATGTTCTAACGAATTGTTGAGAACTTTATTTGGAAGATTTTTGCAAAAGGTTACTTGGTTCAACTCCCAATAGTTTAGCCGATACTGACCAGAATTTCAGCAATTATGTAAAATTTTCTATATTTTATAGATTTTGATGCCCTAGATGGAGTTTTTCTTATGTGGTTTCTTCAAAAGATAAGTTCTACTAGTTTATGGCAACAATATTGCTAAAGACAGCAAGGCCAAATTCCTATTCGTTT